>NC_025698.1:18175509-18182858 GCF_000633955.1 Camelina sativa | reverse complement strand
AAAAAAAAAAAAAAAACCCAAAAATTATAGTGTACAACCAAATATTGAGCAAGTCTTACCTTACATGACGTGAAGTAACTAAGAAAAGGTCAGAAAATTTCAGTAAATGAATTTTATTAATTAATAGTCTTTCTTTTCTTTTTTTTTTTGTGCAAAATTAATAGTCAATCATAAGATTAGATACTTTAGCTGGCCAAATCACTTTTGCTTCAAATAAAAATCTCCTTTTAACCCAATCTTTTTAACAACTAATGTTGACAAGCTATCAACATTTATATACAATACATCAACCCTCTGTCAAAATCTCCCTCAAATCACAAACATTATGAATATCTCGATAATCACTTAAGTTAATTATTAATTAAATTCTCTTTAAAAAAAATAAAAACACGAAAAATAAACAAAAATCCCAAACATGCTCCTAGTTCCTGAATACCATGCACAATATCCGCCGATAATATACTTTATTCTAAAACTATAATATTTCCAAGCTTTTGCAGTCAGAAAGTGACCCGATTTGCATATTTTAATTCAAAGCTAATAGCCTACTAATACGAAAATTATAGTACGGATTAGTATTAGTAGGGTTGCAGTTGCACTATCAAACGCCAAAATTTCTTGTAAACTCAAAGCATGTAGTAAGATTTAAATTTTAGTGTTGGATTTGTAAAAATAATCACAAAATGACTAAACATAAAACAATAAAACTTTGCGAAATAATATATATCTATAATACACAAATTATAAAGTTAAACAACAATCATAGCCAATTGACAAATTTAAAACAATTTTTCATGAACACTAATTTTGTTTTCCCCCGTTTTTTAATACAAGAGCTTAATAAACATAAGAAAATGATCAAACTACCCAATTTGCAAAACCAAACAAAAAATCTTCAACCTCTATACAATGGAGAACGTTGTTGAAATATCATCTTCGAGACTCTCGATTGCCGGAAAACCTTAATCGGACTCGGAAAATTCCAACCTTTACCCTTTCCCGTCGTCATCGCCGGCGAAAATCCCGATTCTCCGGCGACGGCAACGGATCTTGATTTTCTCATAACCGCCGGTTTAGTTGTATCTCCTCTGTTTCCCAATAAAATCCTCCAAAACGACGACGTTTTCTTACTCCTACCACGATCCAAACCGGAATCAATAACCGAATCCGGTATAATCGGAACCGCCATCGATTTCGACCTCCTAAACGCCGGTTCCCATTCAATCAAACTCGCCACTCGTCCTACCGAACCGACCCCGGAGGAGGAGAAGTTAAAACTGACGTCTCCGGCGAATAAAGAGAAAGAGGAGGAAGAAGAAGAAGACGACGGAGAGAACGACACGGCGGCGCGTGAGCTACACGAACAAGGGAGGTCTTGAGCACAATCTTGACAAAGAGAAGAGAGACGTTCGTGGAGACAAAACGGACAAACGCCTCCGCCGCTAAAATAACCGCGTTTCGAAAAGTGCTTAGGACATTGCGAGAAACCATCTTCGTCCATTGGTCTGAATATTTTATTTTCTTGCGTTTTTTTTTCTTTCTCTCTCTAAAGTTTTTGTAGAAAGAAGTGGAAGGAGAGTTCCAAAGACAAAGAGCTTTTATAAAGGCTTCTGCGTTTTTTTTGTTACGGCGTTTTGGTTGATTTAACTCATTTTTACTTTCTCTAATCTCTTTATTAACTTACAAGTGTCGCCGAATCATTAATTAGGCAGCTAATGATTAGTGAAACGCTGCGTTTTCTGGATAACAGATTTACGTTTTTATAATATTTATTGGAACCATTGAGTTCATTCACGTGTGGCATGACTTTTTTCTTAACATTATTAAATTACTTCTCTTTAATTCCTCCCTGGTGATTTATTATTATCAGAAACCGAACCAAATTGAATTTGAATCGAATTTTTTTGAAACAGTCTGAATTGAGTTTTTGTTTATATCCAAAATTTATGAAATATTTCGTTTTTTTTTTTGTTAGTATAATCGAAGAATTTCAGATTTAGATACAGAGGGTCGCTAATCGTGAAATATATTTGCAAGATTGACTATGATTAAAAAATCACAACGAAAATATTTAAACTACTTTTTAGTGTAGTCATACCAAACTATCTATAACAAATTTGTATCAGTAGTCTTTTCAATGCAAAAGTTTCTGTTAAAAAATAAAAATAGACCATAGATTTTGATTATAAATAGAGAATTTGTTAGAACTTATAATTATGAATAATTTTGTTCTTTACTAAAATTAACTTAGTTTTTTTAAATCATTGGATAATTTATTTGAACTGAATAAATTTTTGCATTTAATCGAAAAGAACTGGATAGTCACCTTTGAATTTAAAATTTCAAAAAGTATATTTGTCGATTGAAAAATATGGAAAAAAAACCCAAATGGATTCGAGAAGTCCACGAATCAAAATATTTGACGTGTAGAAATAAAAGCATATATGTATAATGTATGTGCTTAGAAAAAGACAGTTCCGAGTTATGGAGACAAGTTTACTTACAAAGAAAGTGACCTGACCAACTAAAGATTTAGATCACGGCCACTTGGTTTCTAGACAAATCTTGTAATAAACTCCAAACTTTTTGAATCAAAAAATGGAATTCAATCATAACACGTAAGGTTCTACGATAACCAATCTAACTCACTAGTTCGATTAGTTGTCGACAAAACTCACTAATTCAGTATATATTCTCGTAGAACTTCAGATTTAGACAAATCTAACTCATCTTTTTTCTACAGTTAAGTTAGAATATTATATAGGATAATCCAATTTTATCCCCGGTCTAAAGAGATGTTACATCATCATTAAAGATAATGTACATTGATATTTTTATCGATCTACAAATGATGATTTAAGTTGTAAATAGTTTTATTATATTTATGTCGTTGCTACTCTCTTCAAACTGTGGTCGAATTATATTTCCCTAGAATTTGGTTTTTGATAGGAAATGGGCCTCAAAAGCCTTCTCAATTGCTGGGCCAAACGTTCTATAAAAATAGCCATTTCAAAGTTCCAATTAAAGATATCAATTTAGAAAGCTAACAGAGCGTTGATTAAATAAACATAGCTAAATCATGACCCGCACTATATCGCGGAATAAGTTTTTTTTGTTTTGTTAATGTACTATTTTAATACTAATTTTTCTTATATACTCTTTCGTTAACTACAATGATTTAATTTATAATTTATAGTATACTACACAATAATTTTTATTTAATACAATATTAATTAAATCAGTTTGATTCAACATATTTTATATTGGTGTTGTTAAAATAGTAAAATGAGGATTGAACTCGCACTGAAATATCAGATTAATGATAGTTTATTTTGTAGTATTATCAGTTCAAACATGTAATGTCATATAACCCGTCACGTAATATAACTCATTTGTGTTATTCTGAAAATTTAATATGTCTAAATATTCATAATTTTAAACTTTTATTTTGTTTAGATATATCAGTTATAAATTATAAACTTCTTAAAATTTTGAAATTTACTATATACGGAAAATTTACTATATATGTATGTTGAACACACACTTTTTATATTAATTGAGTAATATATTTTTGTTTTAAAAATTCAAATCACAATATATGAATGAAAAAATACATATTTTTATTAACTTTATGTACTATATGATGATTCACTACATTTAAAATTTAAAATCAAAAAGAGATGATAGGAGAATATTTTTTTAAAAATCTGGAATAAATCTTCTAAATATCTATATTAATTATAGAACATTATATATATGGCTATTTAAAATATTTTAATTGTGTTTGGTTATAAGGATAGTAGAGAGATTTTGTAAACTTGTTTGGATATGAATATAAGCATTAAATAACATTCAATGGTAAATATTTCCATAAACATATTTTTGAGCAAAAAATGCTGCAAAAATACTAGTATAGATATGTCAAACAAATATGTTTTCTGTCAAATGCAAAAACAGAATTGGACCGGTTTCATCTTTATTTATTGGTCGTCGCCCTAAATTTTCTCCCAAGTCCAACCGCCGGGAGAAAAAGTAGATTTTTTCGATATGTCCTCTCCGGCTGCCAGGCTCTATGCCGGAACTGTGGGAGGGTGTAGTTCTTCATCTTGCTTCTTAGTCTGCATTCTCTTTGGTTTAGATATGTTGTTTTTGGTGTTGTAGCAGTTATGTTGTCAAAATACCCTTTGAAGCAAAGATCGATTGAAGAAGGGGAAGCCATCGGTGGTGAGATTTGGTTGTGGTAGAGACGGATCTGTTTGTTAACGAGTTAGTCTAGGTTGTGGCTCGGTTCTGGTGGTTCTCTTGTGGCTGGTGGTTTGAAGGAGATGAACGCGTATCGGTTCCTGGTCTGGTATGGTATTTCTATCGTTTCTCTCTTCTTTGGACTGTGGCTTTTTCAACAAGGCTGTGTTGTTGGTGTTAGTGTGGCTTCAACCGATGGTTTCAGGTTGCAAAGAGAAGTTTGTGGTTTGGTTCTTCTCTCAAACTTGCCTTCTCTGTTGGTTGGTACTCAATCCTTAGTTCTTCCGCTCTATTAGGTCTCCTGGCTAGTCAGTGTATACGCTATATGCTAGGTTTCGTTCTTTCTGCTTGTCAAGCAGATGGTATTTTGTTGCTAGCCATCTACTAGCTCTCTTCGGCAGCTCTTTTGAGTTGTGGTTTTGGGTTTTAGGCATAGTAGTGGAATCGTCTTTCAGCTGTTCTCTAGCGAGGAGGTCACCAGTTTTGATTCTGTAGATGGTTAAAGTTGGGTCGACGAGGGTCCGCGTGTAAGAGCTGTTAGTCCTCTTTGGCTTGTCTCAGGTCTAATCTCAAGGTTTATTCTTTGGCAGCCCTTGAGTCGTTCGAGCTTGCTTTCGTTCCTGCCGGTGCTGATGATGGTTTGTCGACGGTGTGCTATCATGGTTTATGGCACTTCCGGTCTAGTTGGTACTCTCCGGCGTTTACATGTTCTATGGGAAAGCTTGTGAGTTTCTTTCTGGTTCAGCTGGACAGTTTTAGTACTTTGGTTTTTGTTTATTCCTTAGTAACCTATTTTTCTAGGTTGTTTAGTCTTTGAATCTTTGTTTCCGGAAGTGTGTAACTTGCCAACTTATGTTTCCCTTGTTTGGGCTTAGTCTTAGGTGATTTCTATGTTTTCACATTTTTGTATTCAACAGATGAAATCTGTTCACTTATAATATAAATTCAGAAAAAAAATCTCAAATCTAACAATATGTTTGTTTGGTAAAGCCATATTGAAAAGGAAAAAAATCCAAAATTAGACAAATTAACAGGGGTGAGCATTTGGTTATCAGTTTGGTTTCACTTCCATTTATTGGAATTTTAGTTTTTTTTTTGAATTTTAGAAATAGATACATTCAAAATTAATGGTTTCAGAATTTTTAGGTTCTTGAAAATAAACACTATGTAATATCAAATTTATATTAATTCGGTGGTCTGATTTGGTTTTTGAAAAATAAACTAGAAAACCATAAAATTTATTAATTTTAACTAAACATTTAATATAATAAAATATAATTTATACATTTAATCAAAACTATTATTTATTAATTTTTTTGTTAATTTATTTTGGTTTTTCATAGCTCGAATTTGAGATTCGAAAATTTGTGAGATTGGTTTTTTCTTCTGTTTGAAGATTTTCAAATTTAGTTCTGTTTATTTGATAATTTTGCTCCGCAAAATAATATCATTATGGGGAAGTATCTTTAGTCAAGTGGTTACAACACCATCTCTGTGACCGATCCCACCGAAGTCCGACTCGACTAAATCGCGCTACGCCGCGTAATAGGGATTGATTATCGATTTGAAATAACCTGAACCGTTTAAAAAAAAATATATAATTAAATATTTCATAATATTTAATTACATTCCAAATAATAAACCAACAACAAATCAACATGCACAACGAAAGACAAACGAAACCAACTCCAATTTAATATAAATAAATCCAATTTAGTATAAATACCATATCAATTAAAACCAATAATACAACCGAGACCCTAGATCATCCTCCTTCACCCAAACCTTGACTGTTCTATTTCTCTCTTACTTTAAGGAAAAAGCTTGATCTCCTTCTCTTCTTCCTTTACACCAAATAACCAAGAGTTCTCTCTCTTTCTCTCCCGCTCTCAGACAACAATGTCGACAATAGCAACAAAATAGAGAGGAGGCGTAGACTTAGGGAGATTAGGGGTTTTTGGTTTATTTAAATTAAACCAAAATCAATTAAAATTCAATCATTTGGTTTGCTCCACATCCCACAATCCCAATTTTAGAAAGTGGATGTTACAATTCTCCCCCTCCAACAAAAGATTCATCCTCGAATCTGAACACACCGCCACAACGGTTTGCACCACCTAACCATCCGGTCTACCGCAATCAGGACACCACCAGCCCAAACCACCCTGACCCCATTGGTCAACACAATTCAGACCCCACCGATCAACCCAAACCTGACTCTCCCAATCACCACAACTCTAGCCCCCCCGGCCAGCATAAACCTGACCCTCTCGGTCAACACACACAAACCCCCAAGATTGAACCCCATCAACCCCGAGATCCGCATCTGGCCACAATAGGAAATCTGAGATTGAACCCCCATCAATCTTCTAAATCTGCATCCGGTTATAATGCTTATTCCTACGTCCTTGACACTTTTACCGCCAACTCATCTGCTCTTAAGTCGCAACCTTTAAGCCATACCGATCGCACTCTCAGACCTCCGTCTTTGAGCAATACCGTCTCACTCTCGGGTCGTCACCCTCGAGATCTCGATACCAAGAGAACCCCCATCCCCTCTGCCACTCTTAGGACCAAAGTCTCTGGAGTTATCGGTATCTAGGGAACCCCCGTCCCCTCAGGAGAATCTCCATCTCCTCATGAGTTGTTCAGGACCCTCCTCCCTTACAGCAAACAGTCATAACGTCTATAAGCATTTCCATAACTAGGAACACCCCCGTGATCCTCGTAAAACATCGCAATGTCCTACCAACCACCATATGTCCTCCCGAAACATCACCACCGCCATGGCCACTCCTAGGCCTCACTCCGAAAGAATCTCAAACACTTTGGTGTTTACAAATGTCTTTTACAAAAATAGATAAGTCCTAACTATTCATAAAACTTTCTATTTTTACAACCGCACTTTCCATAAATAGCAAAGCTCTAACTCCCATAAAACTTTCCATTTTTAGAAACTATCTATTTATGGAAACTTTCCATTTATAAAAATCCCAAGCTATTTCTTTTTCCACATGACACACAAGTCCCAAAAGAAAAATCCATAATAAATCTCCATCTTAATTTCTCAAAAATTTTAGTTCAAAAAAAAAAAAAAAAATTCGAAA
>NC_025698.1:18157349-18175388 GCF_000633955.1 Camelina sativa | reverse complement strand
AAAAAAAAAAAAAAAATCTCGAAAATCTATTTGCAACACATCCACTTTCACAAATCACTGCTAATGGTATTTTCCGATACCGGCGCGATCTACCACTTTCCATTAGTCATATGCACTTCCTTGAACATAGACTAAAAATTCTAAACAACCACACAATGCAATAAAAATTTACTGTGGAATCTCATTGAAGGCTCGAAGAATATGATACTAGGACTCCATACCACATGCAAATTGACTAACTACTCATAATTTATTTAAACACTTAACCACAAATCAACATCATGTATCAAGCAACAGGAAAATAATTCAACCAATTAAATTCTTTAACCGCTCTAAACCATCCATTAATCCGCCCTAGAACCGTAGCGGCTCTGATACCAAACTGAAATAACCGACCCATTTTAAGAAAATATATTCCCTCTGTTTCAAAATATAAGATGTTTTGAATGAAAGCACGCAAATTAAGAAATGACCACTTAAAAAAAATTCAACCAATCATAAACATAAACAAGACTGCATAAAATAAATAATAATAAAGTATAAAAGTAATCTAAAAGTTACCTAAAAAGTTGAAAACATCTTATATTATGAAACAAATAGAAACCTCTAAAACATCCTATATTATGAAACGGAGGGAGTATAATTAAATACCCATAATATTTAATTACAATCAAAATAATAAATCAACAACAAATTAACATGCACAGCGGAAGACAAACTAAACCAACTACAATTTAATATAAATATCATATCAATTAAAACCAATAAAAACCATCAACCTAACATGCGTCTAAACCATGTTCCAACATAATTAACATGATCAATAATACAACCAAGACCTTAGATCATCCTCCTTCTCCCAAACCCTGGCAGTTCTGTTTCTCTCTTTACTCTAAGGAAAAAGCTTGATCTTCTTATCTTTCTCTTTTACACCAAATAACCAAGAGTTCTCTCTCTTGCTCTCCGTCTCTATGATAACAATGTCGACAATAGCAACAAAATAGAGAGGAGATGTCGACTTTATGAGGGAGATTAGGGTTTTTTGGTTTATTTAGAGTAAACCAAAATTTAATTAAACCAAAATCAAGTAAAATTCAATCCTTTTGGTTTGCTCTACATCCCACAATCCCAATTTTAGAAAGTGGAGTTACATGATTTAATAATGACAAAAAAATATTCTATTTTTGATTTTGTATTATTAAATTTTATTAATAGAATTGTTGTTAATATAAGAAATTATTGATAAAATTAGTTGAATGTAGGGCTTGTAAAGTGATTGTGTTTTACCTTAACAGAAAAAAGAAAAAAAAAGGAAGAAAGCAAAAGACAAATCAGATGAAAAGTGGCGGAAAATCGGTTATTTCATACCCCAACTAAGGGGGTATGTTAAATTCCTACACCATGTTTAACACTGTGTGAATCCATACATTACGTTAATTAAAATTCAAATTCACAGCACCAAATTGTAAAACTGTGTTTATACATACATAAGCGGTAACGGTGTTAAGAGACCGTTAACAGCTTATGACCGTGACGCCACGTAAGATACGACGTCTTTTTGTGAAACAAAAAAAAAGAACTTCTTTTGGTTAAAACGACGTTGTATCTTCCTTCTTCTTCTCTTTTCTTTCCCGAATCCTTCTTCCCCGACTCGCGTTTGTTCAGTTCTCGATTTTGGTATTAAGAAAACAAAACAAAAATGACGAGAAAACAATAAACTAAGGCTCATATTAAGAAATTCAACCATGTATTTTTACCGTATATGCTTCATTGACCAAATCTCAGAAGCACGGGTAAGTTTATAATCATCACCCATTAACAAAACACTAAAACGAAGATTGCTAACAAAACACTTTTTCATCGTAATCGAGAACTGAACAAACACGAGTCGGGGAAGAAGGACTCGGAAAAGAAAAGAGAAGGAGAAAGAAGAAACGACGTCGTTTTAACCAAAATAAGTTTTTTTTTTGTTTCACAAAACGACATCGTTTCTTATGTGACGTCCACATCAGAAGTTGTTAACTGTCTCTTAACACCGTTATGGCTTATGTTTGTATAAACACAGTTTTACAATTTGGTGCTGTGAATTTAAATTTTAATTAACGTAATATATGAATTCGCACAGTGTTAATCATGGTGTAGGAATTCAACATATCCCTTAGCTAGGGTATGAAATAACCTATTTTCAGAAAAGTGGTCTTTAAAAGTCATAATGCCACTTCCTTCACTTTCAGTTCCACACAAGTTGCTGAATCTTCGAGACAAAACATAACAACACATTTGCTTTCTCAGATTTAGACACGTTGCTTTAATCCAAATAATCTTTGCAGGTCGATATAAAATATTCTTAGTCTTAATTAGGTCGTTTTTTTTTCAACTTATATCATCGATAAAACTTGTAAGGACATTTTGTGAATTACAGCTTAAATCGACAAAAAAAACAAAGATATCTCTGAAGTTTAGAGCTTAAAAAAGAAAATTAAGCTTACCGGTAAACTTCTACTCTTAAATCATTTGAAAATTGATTAAAATTCTCTAGTTAATCATCTTTAAAACATTTTGGAAAATATCCATGAGAGAAGGATGATGAATTTTTTTTGTCAAAATATAATAAAAAAACAAAGTATTACGGAGATACATCTCCAAAATATTATTTGAGCATTTTAGAAATAAGTAAAAGCATGTTAAATAAAAATTTAAATTTAATTGAAAATACATTCACCACTTCAACTTTTTTGATCTTTTTTTTTTTTATTTAAGAAAAAATCATCACATCTATATATTAATTCTAAATATTAATACCATACATACATTTGAATTTTAATAATCAAACTTATATTTATTACTCAATTTTATTTGTGACAAACTTGAAAAAAAGTAAGAGTTTATCAACTTTAAATGAGAAACTTATTATCAATAGACGTAACCAAAACCAATATTCTCAAAATTTAGATAAATGATTGATATGTTTTAAAAAATTAAGATTATATTACAGTTAACTTTGAATTATCTATATATTATATATAACTCTTCAATAACTCTCTGTTAACTTCTTTGGAGGTTTATTGGTTTATGGAATCATGTTTTATTGGTTATATGATTCTTAATATCAATATTGTATATGATTGGTAACATACACAAAAAATTGTAAGCTGGAATGATAAATTGTTACAAAATAGTTTAATGCTGTAAGAAAAAATGGTAAATACAAAAAAAAATTGTATATATTAAAAATAAAGTTTGTTGTAAAGTTTATATATTAAATTATATATTTTATAACATTTTACAAAGTCGTTACCAATCAATACCATAATCTAAACACATCTTTCTGTGATCTATTTTGAATATTATTTGATGTGTTTTCTTTTGGTAGTATAATTCCATAGAAACTTTGTATACGACTATACTTTGTAATATACCTTTAAATAACTCTTTTTCGAAACTTTGTATAGCCATATTTTATGAAAGTAAATACAGTATAAGCAAAATTTTATATATTACTTCAGGTTATGAAATCTACAGCTCATCTGTTAGATAAATTTTTTTATATATTTTTATGAGGGATATTAGTGGACCAATCGATAAGAGACATATAAAATTCTAAACATGTAATATTCGATCTGATTAGGTATTTTGTCTTCTATTTCCGGCAAGCGACTAAAATAATAATAATCCTTATTATAGAATTATAAAAATATAAATAAATACTATATAGTACGTATTAGAAACCTAGACGATTGACTTGAAAACCAGACCCTCAAATAATTGGAACTGTATAAAATAAATAATGGAGCTAGTCTACGCTATAAGTCATTATTATTCAAGGATTAGTTGAAAACTTAGCCAACCCAATTAATATTTGTTCTCTGTTGCTTTATCCAAGACTCATCCCTCTATTGATTCGATACGGCAACACTAATTTTATTAAATCTAATTAAAATGTGAAAAAAATACGAAGTTTAGTGATATATGTGTACTAGTATACTGGATATTCTCCCGCAGCAAACCGCAGACTGAACTTTTTTTTGATAAAAATTTGTAATAATTTATTTTGTTATTATGTTATTTATAACGGTTTGTAGTTAAATATTTTTCTTATATTATAATTTTTGTATTTTAAAAATGTTCATTGAAAATTTGTCAATAAAAAATTTACATGTAATGAATAAAATTGTTAATTAAACAAAATCTTTGCTATAGTTGTGAAATAAGTAAAAAAAAAAAATATAACTAACATGTAAAAAAAGAGCAACTAAATCTTATCTGTTAATTTTTTTAAGTACGAATTAGTTTTGAATCTAATAGATTTTTTTTTTTACTTTTCTACAATTTATTTTATTTGATATGTCCTTATTTTCATTTTTTAATTAGTTATATTTATTTATTTAATTAATTAATTAATCTTAATTAAGCTTTTCTAATGGCAATTGAATGTAATTTTTTACACATTTTAAGGTTAGTTTTATATTTGTACTTCCCAATTAATATAGTAGGATATCTTTAGAAAATAAAATTAAATATAATTGTGTATGTATTATGTTTACACTAGTTAAATACGCTAAATGATAGTATGTTTTGTCACTATTAATTAAAGGAGCTTGAAAGATCAAATATACTGTATTAGGACCAAAAATATAGGCAAACAAGAAACATGTTAAGGATTAAGACAATACTAATATGCTCAAATTGCAATACCTTAATGGTACTAACAGTCTTACAGTTATAATACTATAGGGGTCGAATCCACAAAGACTCTAGATCACACAATAGATTTATTAATATTTTAATTATGCTAAATCAAAATATTAAATTAAAAACAATGCAGAAAGAGAATTCAAAAGTGTTGTAAATTCAGGAATTAAAAAAGCTAGACCTAGGGAAATTCTCAGGTAATCATGGAAAATCAGATCAATTAATTAAGTAAGCAGGATTCAACTAAACACAATTGTAAAATAAATCAGTTCTCACTGTAAATATTATCTAAATTTAAAACCCGAAAATCTAAATCTCTTTGCAAAATTCAAGTTAAAAACCAGCAATAAAATCAAGTTTAGATAAGTTCACAAAATCACTAATTCAAATCTCTTTGCAAAAAGTAATTTTACTCATTAAAGGTTTTTGTCAGGAAAATCAATTATATTCTCATATTAATCAATAATCCTAAGATCTAAATCCAGATGACTAATCAAAAATCTTGCATTAAAAACAACCTATGGTGAAGAACAAGAATGATAATGAATCCAAACAATTAATCAATCTAACAATCCATGAAATCCCTAATGAGAAATCCTAAACCCTAACAAGCAGATCTACTCAAACATAATTGTAAGAACACGAATCATGAATAAAATAGATAGCATTAAGAGATTAAAGGAAGAAGAAAAGGAGTTCTGAATCTTCTCTGAAGGAGTCTTGATTCTTCTCTCCAAAAACTCTCTAAAATCTCTCAGGGTTTTCTCTCTCAAAAGTTACAGGAAAATAAAGCTTAGGTCTAAATAATGACCCTAAAAATCCTATATACATTTCTAAAATACGTTCAGGGATTAATGATGCAAATATGGAAAACTTTGGGGCAGCTTTGTAAATCTTCAAAACTTGTAGGAAAACTTCCGATTTGTCTTATGGCTCTGCATCGATCGACACTATGGCTGCATCGACCGATGCTTACTCTTGAACTGGTCGCCCAACTTCGCAGCTTCAGCCTCAATGCTTGATTAAGCTCCAAATCTTTCTATTTAGCTCCATTATGCTCTCATCCATGCTAAATCCTATAAAGACTCAAAAGACTCTAAAAATATCAAAAAGACTCTATAAATAAGACTTATATCATGGCTAAAAACACCTAAAAACTATGATATATCAACTCCCCCAGACTTAGCCTTTGCTTGCCCTCAAGCAGAACATTAACTTAGACCTGTGAAAGAGGTTTGAAAACGCAGAAATTCATTTTCTTTTTAAAGTAATGCCATGATCATCCAAACCATAATCCATATTCTTAGCAGATAAATCCAAATCGAACCACCATGTACTTCTCCGTTGACATTCATAGCATCCCAAATTCAAACCGAATTCCATTACTTCCTCCATTAAGCCTTCATCGGTGGGTCTCATCAATTTGATCACTGTCAAGAACCTTCTAGACTCATTCCCGTACAATACCATAACAAGCAAGATATAACTTTTACCACATGTGGTACTTTTTCTCTCCCCGAGACTTATTTTATTTTTATTTTCCTTTGAGCTTTGCTTTGTTGTTTTTTTTTTACCATCTCTTTTTTTCTCAAAGTTGTAGGCGAATAATGGGGTCATCGATAATTTACCTACCCGTCGCTTCTAAGCTTTGTGTGATCATTTGACTCAAGAGTAGAATAATGAGATCACAGATAATTAACCTACCTCTCTAAACTGACCAAAATCATCTCATCTTTTATTTATTATTATTTTTTTTCACAAAGCTTTCAGGAAAAATATTTTAAACTTTAATAAGGGAGAGGAGTACCAAAATTTTTTTCTGAAATCTTACTTATCAGGTATGAACAAGGAGTCAAGCTCTATGAACATCAATCTCCTTGATGAGGTAAAAAAAAAGCGCAGAAATTACCTCAGGCTTTTATGGATTCTGTTGGAAATTCAGATGTCTTTGGTTCACTGGTCAGTCATTGGAATTTTCATTAGTCGGATTCTGGATTCAATTTGCAGCATTAATCAACCAAGACAGTACACTAAAAAGAAAAATCATAGTTCCCAACAAAATTTTTGACTCAATAAAACAAAATTTTTTATTTTTTCAAAAACAAAAACGTAGTTAGTAACTGCCTCCTCCAGACTTAAACAACACTGTCCACATTGTTATCAAGTAAGAGATTGACGAAGAAAAATAAACAAAAAAACAAATAAGTATTGAAATTGTGAACAAAATCGTGTTACCAATGCGGATGTTCTGTGTCGACCGATGCTGATGGTGTGTCAGTCGATGCACTCTGCATATGCAGAGAGTTCGAACATTACTCCTGAGTTAGCTGCGATTAATTTGTGTTTTTCTCATTCCTTGGATGTTAGCACTACTAAGAATCACTCAAAGACAAGATTAAATGCAACATGATAGATAGAAAGTTCATAATTCAATACAAATTCAAACTGACTCAATTTAAGTGGAAAAGAAAAACCTATGAGTGGGTTGCCTCCCACTAAGCACTTGTTTTCAGTCATTAGCTTGACTGTGTCGGATCTCAGGCATCCGGTGGATCGGAACATAGCAATGAATGCTTCCGAGAGAATGTCCTCTTCATCCAAGGTGGTGTGTAGGCAGTAAGTACATGAGATCTGCCAAGGATGTGAGGAACAGGATCATGTCGGGACTGAGGTTTGGGTGGCTTTCCTTTATGTCCTGCAAAATCATCAATAGAAAAAACAAGCGATCTACGATAATCTCGTGGCTTGGTTAACTGCAAAACAGTTTTTGTACCTTTGAAATTCTTATTGATGATAGGAGGAAGTTTAGGAGAAGGAGATCCATACCTTGGCCTTACCTGTGGCTTCTGGATTGTGGAATGGTGAGATTTCAGCTTTACAACTGGTCTAGGACTTGCAGCTAAGAAATCAACTCGAGTATCTTCGGTTTTAGACCAGTCCAGGCCGACTCGTGGAGGTGGGTCGATCGATGCAACAGCTGCATCGATCGATACTGAGCCTGCAACTCGTGTTTCTTCAACGATTCTGCAACTTTCCTCAGCAATCCGTATTTCTGTTATAAAAACATCATCTATCAGCGACTTGTCATGGATCAGAATCTCATCATGGTCTCTAGTACTGATTATATGATCTCCACTCCAATCTTCAAGCTTAACAGCTTGCTTACTCACATCATCAACAGTCTCCATCTCTTTGACATACCCAGCAATAATGTCTCCATGAAGCTCTATGATTGGATCATCATCAGAAGCAATCGCCATAGAAAATGTCTGACCATCAATAGTGAGAACCCTTCTTAGATTGTCTATCTCAAAGTTCATAACCAAATCTTCTACATTCAGAGCTATTTGTGCCTTTTTCACATCTATGATGACACCAACTGTAGCCAAGAAAGAGCGTCCTAAGATAAGTGGATCATTAGGCTCTTTGTCATATTCCAGCACCACAAAGTCAGTGGGAATCATGCAATCTCCAATCTTGATTGGAATATCTTCTAAGGCACCTTCAGGAATCCTTCTGGATCGATCGGCTAAGATAAGAGAGATCTTAGTTGGCTTGAAATCTATCATCCCAAGTCTCACAGCAACATAATGGGGCATCAAGTTAATATTAGAACCAAGATCGCAAAGAGAGTGAGCAAACCGTGCTGCAGAGATAGAACAATCAAGGACAAAGCTTCCAGGATCTGGTAACTTCTCTGCAATCCTACTTTGAATCACTGCACTTACTTCCTCTGAGACAACCAACTCCTGCTTCTTATCCTTCTTCCTCTGTGGAGGCTGCTTCAACAGAATTGAGCTGACATCCTTTGTAAGCAGTGCTCCTTCCTCATGACTCAAACCATTGGTGACCATCCGCTTCACATACCGCTTAATCCCAGGAGAAAACTTGACAGCATCAATCAAAGGCATCTCTATCATCACCTTGTCCATCATAGCTTTGCATCTAGCTTCTTCAGTCTCCTGCTTAGACCTCCTAGGCTTAGGAAAAGGAACCTTAGGCTTATAAGCTTGCTCTGAAGCAGGTGGAACTTGAAGAGAAACCGGAGCTGTTCGTGGGGGGTGTCGATCGATGCTGATGGAGCATCAATCGATGCTCTCGTTTTGGAGTGAGTTTGCCTCGATGGATGGTGACGGCATCGATCGATGCATTGTGATGGCGTCGATCGATGCTGGTTCCACTAACGTATCTTCGTCTCCTTCCTTCACCAAAATTGCATTACAAGCATGCTTGGGGTTGGACTCTGTTCTTCTAGAAAGAAGTTCCTCTTGTCTTTTAATAGACCCAACATTGTGAATAACTTGATTCTCCAGCTTCTTGACATGAGTGTTTAATGCATCAAACTTTCCATTCAACTCAGTGTATACAGAATCAATCTTCCTATTGAAGTCTACCGTTAACTTCTGTTGACCTTGAAGAATTTGCTCAATCATTGATTCCATCTTGCTCTCTGAATTGGGTCGAGAGAGGGGTTGGGAAGAAGAAGAACCATAAGTCCTTGTAAAACCTTTGTTCTGTTGTTGCTCCTGGTAATCCGGCTTAGGAGTGTAGCCTTTAAAGTTCCCACTATAAGGCCTGTTGCATTGCTGATTGCCAAATTTTTGTGCCTGATACCCAACTCCATACACATAGTTGACATCTTCTTCTATAGTTTCTGGCTTTGGCTCAAAAGTCTCAACATCTTCAGCAAAATGGACAGACTTATTTCCCACAAGAAGATTGTGGACTGTATCCAACTTAGCATTCACCGCTGTAAACTGATTTGAACAATTGCCTTTATGTGCTCTTTTCCGCTCTAAGTCTGCATTCTTGGTGCTATTGCTTGAGGCTAGCCTTTCTATCAACTGTTCAGCTTCATCCGGGTACCTTGTCTTGAAGTTCCCATCACTAGCAACATCCAAAGCCATCTGATACCTCCAGTCAATACCACTGAAGAAGATGCTAATCAACTGAACCTCTAAGAACCCATGATGCAGACAGTCTCTCTGGTATGCTTTGAACCTCACCCAAGCAGCTTTGTAAGATTCAGCTGGTCCTTGTCTAAAGGTGGATAGCTCATCAGACATCACATCATCATAGAAATAGTTCAAAAATGCCACCTTGATGTCATTCCAGGTCTTCAGAGATCCTGGTTTGAGATGCTTTAGCTAATGAGATGCTTCCCCAGCAAGAGAGTAGGGGAAGAGCTTGCAATAGAGATAGTCCTCTGTGACTCCATTAGCTTTGATGCTTGTGACTATATCCTCAAAATGCTCAATGTGGTCTAGAGGCTTCTCATGGGGCAAGTTCTGGAGTGGTCTTTGTCCAACAAGAGCAAAGTAGGCAGGCTTCAACTCAAAATCTTTCCTTGGAAATGGAGGAGGGACAATTGCGGAGCGGTTCTCATAAAATAAGTCTGGTCTGTTGAAGTCCGCAAGAGTCTTGACAAGCTCTCCATTGTTATCACGTCTAGCCTGATTGTGACCTTCCACAGCTCTGGCATTGTGTCGATCGATGTCGTCATTGCGTCGCTCGATGCAACGTACATTCTCATCGACCATGACGAGTTCTTCCTGAATAACTCGTCCTTCAGCATCAAGTTTCTGGCCTTGCTCGTTGTACACATGACCCTCTTGATCCCTCAAAACTCCACCCTCATCAGGTCTCAATATGAGTGTTTTGACCATCTTCACTGACTTGGCTGCTTTTGTGTTTTCACGCTCTAGTTGTCATAACTCTTGGTTTGTAAGCTTAACAACTGGACCAATATGATCTTTCCTGGTGCTAGGATTAGGCATGTACCTGAAACACACAAGAGAAAAGAAACAAAAGCGTGTGAGTAAAATAAGAAAGAAAAATTTAGACAAAATCAAAAACTTTAATCTAATGGTGAATCAAAAGAGTCCCCGGCAACGGCGCCAGAATTTGATATGCTCAAATGGTAATACCATAATGGTACTAACAGCCTTACAGTTGTAATACTATAGGGGTCGAATCCATAGAGACTCTAGATCACACAATAGACTTATTAATCTTGTAATTATGCTAAATCAAAATATTAAATTAAAAACAATGCAGAAACAGAATTCAAAAGTGTTGTAAATTCAGGAATTAAAAACGCTAGGCCTAGGGAAATTCTCAGGAAATCATGGAAAATCAGATCAATTAATTAAGTAAGCAGGATTCAATAATTAAGCACTGTTCTTGAACTCTAAACACAATTGTAAAATAAATCAGTTCTCACTACAAATATTATCTAAATTTAAAACCCAAAAATCCAAATCTCTTTGCAAAATTCAAGTTAAAAACCAGCAATAAAATCAAGTTTAGATAAGTTCACAAAATCACTAATTCAAATCTCTTTGCAAAAAGTAATTTTGCTCATTAAAGGTTTTTGTCAGAAAAATCAATTATATTCTCATATCAATCAATAATCCTAAGATCTAAATCCAGATGACTAATCAAAGATCTAGCATTAAAAGCAACCTATGGTAAAGAACAAGAATGATAATGAATCCAAACAATTAATCAATCTAACAATCCATGAAATCCCTAGTGAGAAATCTTAAACCTAACAAGCAGATCTACTCAGACATAATTGTAAGAACACAAATCATGAATAAAATAGATAGCATTAAGAGATTAAAGGAAGAAGAAAAGGAGTTCTGAATCTTCTCTGAAGGAGTCTTGATTCTTCTCTCCAAAAACTCTCTAAAATCTCTCAGGGTTTTCTCTCTCAAAAGTTACAGGAAAATAAAGCTTAGGTCTAAATAATGACCCTAAAAATCCTATATACATTTCTAAAACACGTTCAGGGATTAATGATGCAAATATGAAAAACTTTGGGGTAGCTTTGTAAATCTTCAAAACTTGTAGGAAAACTTCCGGTTTGTCTTATGGCTCTGCATCGACCGATGCTTACTCTTGAACTGGTCGCCTAACTTAGCAGCTTCAGCCTCAATGCTTGATTAAACTCCAAATCTTTCTATTTAGCTTCATTATGCTTTCATCCATGCTAAATCCTATAAAGACTAAAAAGACTCGAAAAATACCAAAAAGACTCTATAAATAAGACTTATATCATGGCTAAAAACATCTAAAAACGATGATATATCAACACTAATTATTATTCAAGGATTGGTTGAAAACTTAGCCAACCCAATTAATATTTGTTCTCTGTTGCTTTATCCAAGACTCATCCCTCTATTGATTCGATACGGCAACACTAATTTTATTAAATCTAATTAAAATGTGAAAAAATACGAAGTTTAGTGACATATGTGTGTACTAGTATATATCTTTAGAAAATAAAATTAAATATAATTGTGTATGTATTATGTTTACACTAGTTAAATACGCTAAATGATAGTATGTTTTGTCACTATTAATTAAAGGAGCTTGAAAGATCAAATATACTGTATTAGGACCAAAAATATAGGCAAACAAGAAACATGTTAAGGATTAAGACAATACTAATATGCTCAAATTGCAATACCTTAATGGTACTAACAGTCTTACAGTTATAATACTATAGGGGTCGAATCCACAAAGACTCTAGATCACACAATAGATTTATTAATATTTTAATTATGCTAAATCAAAATATTAAATTAAAAACAATGCAGAAAGAGAATTCAAAAGTGTTGTAAATTCAGGAATTAAAAAAGCTAGACCTAGGGAAATTCTCAGGTAATCATGGAAAATCAGATCAATTAATTAAGTAAGCAGGATTCAACTAAACACAATTGTAAAATAAATCAGTTCTCACTGTAAATATTATCTAAATTTAAAACCCGAAAATCTAAATCTCTTTGCAAAATTCAAGTTAAAAACCAGCAATAAAATCAAGTTTAGATAAGTTCACAAAATCACTAATTCAAATCTCTTTGCAAAAAGTAATTTTACTCATTAAAGGTTTTTGTCAGGAAAATCAATTATATTCTCATATTAATCAATAATCCTAAGATCTAAATCCAGATGACTAATCAAAAATCTTGCATTAAAAACAACCTATGGTGAAGAACAAGAATGATAATGAATCCAAACAATTAATCAATCTAACAATCCATGAAATCCCTAATGAGAAATCCTAAACCCTAACAAGCAGATCTACTCAAACATAATTGTAAGAACACGAATCATGAATAAAATAGATAGCATTAAGAGATTAAAGGAAGAAGAAAAGGAGTTCTGAATCTTCTCTGAAGGAGTCTTGATTCTTCTCTCCAAAAACTCTCTAAAATCTCTCAGGGTTTTCTCTCTCAAAAGTTACAGGAAAATAAAGCTTAGGTCTAAATAATGACCCTAAAAATCCTATATACATTTCTAAAATACGTTCAGGGATTAATGATGCAAATATGGAAAACTTTGGGGCAGCTTTGTAAATCTTCAAAACTTGTAGGAAAACTTCCGATTTGTCTTATGGCTCTGCATCGATCGACACTATGGCTGCATCGACCGATGCTTACTCTTGAACTGGTCGCCCAACTTCGCAGCTTCAGCCTCAATGCTTGATTAAGCTCCAAATCTTTCTATTTAGCTCCATTATGCTCTCATCCATGCTAAATCCTATAAAGACTCAAAAGCCTCTAAAAATATCAAAAAGACTCTATAAATAAGACTTATATCATGGCTAAAAACACCTAAAAACTATGATATATCAACTCCCCCAGACTTAGCCTTTGCTTGCCCTCAAGCAGAACATTAACTTAGACCTGTGAAAGAGGTTTGAAAACGCAGAAATTCATTTTCTTTTTAAAGTAATGCCATGATCATCCAAACCATAATCCATATTCTTAGCAGATAAATCCAAATCGAACCACCATGTACTTCTCCGTTGACATTCATAGCATCCCAAATTCAAACCGAATTCCATTACTTCCTCCATTAAGCCTTCATCGGTGGGTCTCATCAATTTGATCAATGTCAAGAACCTTCTAGACTCATTCCCGTACAATACCATAACAAGCAAGATATAACTTTTACCACATGTGGTACTTTTTCTCTCCCCGAGACTTATTTTATTTTTATTTTCCTTTGAGCTTTGCTTTGTTGTTTTTTTTTACCATCTCTTTTTTTCTCAAAGTTGTAGGCGAATAATGGGGTCATCGATAATTTACCTACCCGTCGCTTCTAAGCTTTGTGTGATCATTTGACTCAAGAGTAGAATAATGAGGTCACAGATAATTAACCTACCTCTCTAAACTGACCAAAATCATCTCATCTTTTATTTATTATTATTTTTTTTCACAAAGCTTTCAGGAAAAATATTTTAAACTTTAATAAGGGAGAGGAGTACCAAATTTTTTTTCTGAAATCTTACTTATCAGGTATGAACAAGGAGTCAAGCTCTATGAACATCAATCTCCTTGATGAGGTAAAAAAAAAGCGCAGAAATTACCTCAGGCTTTTATGGATTCTGTTGGAAATTCAGATGTCTTTGGTTCACTGGTCAGTCATTGGAATTTTCATTAGTCGGATTCTGAATTCAATTTGCAGCATTAATCAACCAAGACAGTACACTAAAAAGAAAAATCATAGTTCCCAACAAAATTTTTGACTCAATAAAACACAATTTTTTATTTTTTCAAAAACAAAAACGTAGTTAGTAACTGCCTCCTCCAGACTTAAACAACACTGTCCACATTGTTATCAAGTAAGAGATTGACGAAGAAAAATAAACAAAAAAACAAATAAGTATTGAAATTGTGAACAAAATCGTGTTACCAATGCGGATGTTCTGTGTCGACCGATGCTGACGGTGTGTCAGTCGATGCACTCTGCATATGCAGAGAGTTCGAACATTACTCCTGAGTTAGCTGCGATTAATTTGTGTTTTTCTCATTAAAAACAATAATATTAGGACCAAAAATATAGGCAAACAAGAAACAGGTTAAGGATTAAGACAGTACATAAATAAGGATAATTATTTTTTGTAGAACTATACTGTTATAAGATGGTGTCCACTGATTAGGGTTGTCAATATCTTTCTTTTCTCATTGTACATTCACATCCACTAAATTAAAGAACACTAATGCATATAATAAAATTAGATGGCATCATCACATTACATAAAATTAATGCCAACTATACACAATTAGTGACATTTATACACATACAGCAAATTGGATTTTTTTAATTCATATTTCTTTTAATGGATTTTTTAACATAGATATCTATTAGTCATTTGCCCCAAAAAAAAAGAAGATATCCAAGTCCTGTTATTTTTACAGCCATATTTTTATCCTTCATTAATTAGCAAAAAAATATTCTTCGATCACAAAGCTCCACAATTTGTTTGTAAGAACTTATTGTGGTCACTTTTTCAAGGAAAATTTGATTTAAAAGAATATTTTTTCTTTAATTTGTCCCATTATGTCTTTTTTTTTAAGGTTTGGTATATTGGGTTTTATTTTACAGAAATACTCTATTATACCCCTTATTACAATACTATAGAGGCCCTTAATACAAATTAATAATCTATAAAATATTTCCAAAATTAAATCCCACAGTTCCCGATTTCCACAAAAAAGAAAAAAAAAAATCCCACAGCTAGTATTCTTCAACTCAACTAAAATTTGAATAGTTCGCCCTAGCCGCTCGAGTTCTCTTTGGCACAACTTCCAAGACATCTATTTTCGGCGGCATCGAGTTCGATCGGCGCCGCTGGGAGACTGCATTTCTGTTCTCTTGTCCTCTATTGCTACCTAAGTCTGCTTTCTACCTGTTTCTACGGCGAATCCACCGGAGGTTCACCGAAGTTCGAATCAGTTACTCCGGCCTTGCGTCAGCTTCATCCTTTCCCTCCCCCTCCGTCTCATCCGGTGGGTTTTCTCGGCGAGTCGATTCTCACGAGTTCCCAGCCATTCACCGCCAAATCTGAGATCCCAGAACTTACTGTTAGCTTCTCGTCTCGTCTCTTTCACCGACTCCCTTTGAAGTCAAGCCTAACAACTCTCTGCTCCTTGGATCTAGAATCCCCCACCAAGTGTTTTACTTGGCTGCGTTTGGACAGAAGCTCTGTTTTGACGTCGGAGTTGTGCAAGATATCGACGAAGAATCAGTACCCAACCCTTGTTGATCCAGGTTTCTTCCAAATCCTTCTTTGTCTAGCCATAGCATATCTCTGTGTCGATCCATGGTATCAATTGTCCGAAGACTGCAATTTGAACCTAATCGTCCATTGTTGCTCTGTTATTACAAAGTGTGTTTCCGAACCCTGTCATTAGAATCATCTAGGGCCATTATCTATGATTGTCAAAGGATGAAGAGAACCGGCATTATAACCCCGATCATGTTTATCGAAGGTTATCGGACCCTCTTTGACATATCCTCTATGCTTTACCTGTTTCCTGAATCCTCTCAAGCGATAGTGCTATGCCCTGAAACCGGAAGAACTAGGAAGCTCGACATTATGACCTCCTCCCTTTGGAGTGGAGGTTACCGAAGCCTTCCCAACCTTCTCATAACCTCTTCCTTGTGTTCCGACCTTTGTCAAGTTCAAATCAAAAAAGTCAGGAAGATGGTTCTCCCTTGCATAAGCATGAAGATTATCGGCATTATGACCCCAGCCCCATGGAATGGTGGTTACCGAAATCTCTTCAAACAAGCTTCATCCGACCCTCAACCTCCAAGCTTCATCCGACCCTCAACCTCCAATCACCCTCCTCCTCGCCTTTGAGCAGATCAATCCACCTTGTCTCACGGCTTCGGAAACCCTCTCAACGTCCCACTATCAACTGATAAGGACTATCTCCCATGTTCCTGCTTTGGTCTTGAATATGGCATCAACTCCCCTTGGATTTGCTTGTGGTTTGGAGCTTTATTGCCCAAGTCTCCAATATCTCTTGGATATGGTGTTGATTTATCTATCTTTTACTTTGTTTCTTGTTGTTGTATCAAGCTCTGCTTTCAGAAAACTCTTAACCTTTGTACCCTTGTATCTTGTTGTTTGAATGAATACAAGATCTGTTTGTTCAAAAAAAAAAAAATCCCACAGCTCTCTCTCTCTCGATCGAAAGATTTTAGGGATTTTTCCCCCAAATCTATTTCCATTTTTTCTCCCCAACTCTCTCTCTCTCTCGAAGCTGCCGATAACAGATCTACCATTCACTCACCGGCGACTGTATTCTCCGGTGGCTTCACTCACCGGCGACTGTATTCTCCGGTTGCTTCACTCACCGGCAACTTCACTTCTCCGGTATCTTCACCCACCGACGATTTCAAACTCCAGCAGCTATCTTCAACCGGCGAGTTCAATCTCTAACAGCTTCATTCATTTGGTAATTCTTTCATGCCTCTACCCATTTGGTAATCATTGAAAATAAATCAGCTGTTGATGCATGTAATTGTTTTATCGACTGAGTGAAGACTTGTGTTGTGATTCTGTATTTTGAAATTAAGTTCATGTTATTATTGCTAAAATTTTATTTGGATTTGTATAATAAGAACAAGGTTTCGTGTTAAGCTATAATTCAGAAATTCATGTTTGTAATAAGAAGTTTCTATGTCTCTGAGATTTAGCTTTCTTCTCCAACCCGCTCACTCTCAGGTTGGCTTCTTCTTCGAACATCTTATTCTTCTTCTTTAATGGGTTTTGTTTTCGGGGTTTAGGGTTTAGGGTTTAGATTTTTTTCTGAGGTTGATTTTGGGTTTTGATTTTTTCTTGGTTTTGATTTTTGGGTTTTGTTTTTTTTCTGGGTATTGATATCTTAGAAACAAATTGACCCTGGGTTTGAATTTTGGGTTTTGTTTTTTTCCTAGTTTTTGATTTTTTTTCTCGGTTTTGAATTTGCATACTTGTCTTGGAAGAATTAGGATCAAATTCCCTGAGTATGATTGAGTTATGCAAGTTTGTGGCGTCAAGTATGGATTTGGGCTGCAGAGATTGTTTAGAACTAATTCTCTTTACGGTTCAATGTTATTATGCATGCAAAAAATCGATTGTTTTGGTTCTGTTTTATGCCTTTGTTATTTTTGAGCTATTTGAAATTTGTGTTTTGTGTTTATTCACTGATTGTAAACTTAAAAATAGGTTTGGTTAGTATGCGTAATTGTTCATGTTCATCATGTGTTAGAATAGTTTTTGTAATAGAGCTGAATTGTTGTTAAATACTAATGAATTTCAATTTTTTTTTTTGTGTAGCTATGGAAACAGAAATTCCAAAACGCCTATTTAGAGTTGGATTTGAGCCACAAGTGAAGAAGATGAACAATTCCTATCGAATTTCTATCTTGCACAAAGTCAAACAAGCATTATCTAAAGAGTATGAGAAAGTGAAGAATGATCCAGTCTTTTCACAAGTGTTTGCAATCTACGAGAATGGTTTAGGGTATTCAGGGCGTTTGATACACAGCATGATGTCTAGG
>NC_025698.1:18112921-18151719 GCF_000633955.1 Camelina sativa | reverse complement strand
TTTGCAATCTACGAGAATGGTTTAGGGTATTCAGGGCGTTTGATACACAGCATGATGTCTAGGCAATTGGTTACAAAGAAAAAAAGAGAGATATGGTTTGTGTTTGGAGGGAAGCCACTCAGATTTTCGATGCAAGAGTTTCATGTTGTGACTGGGCTCAAATGCACTGCCGATTCTAGTTGTGATTTAGAGAATTGGAAAGATGATGGTGGGTTTTGGAGCAAATTGATGAAGAGAAAAGGTCCGACTATTAGCATTAAGAGCTTGGTTGATGTGCACTTACCTATAATTCACGAATGGAGTGATGAAGATAAGATCCGATTGGTGTATCTTGTTGTGATAGTTGGGTTGGTTATGGCTAAGGATGAGAAAAAGTATATTCCACTCAAATACATCAATACATTATCAATACAGCGTATACACCATAATCTTGTACCAGATTTAGTAACTCTGTAATCGAAGTTATACTTCATGGCAAAAACTTCTAAACTTGCCTGTAAAGCTTCCTTGCTTTTGAAATATTGCCCCTTCTTTACCATAGAATCAACCATCATAGATCTAGCACCAACTTCAGCGTCCTTAGAATTTATGAAGTTACAATCATTTGGTTTTGCGTGGCTCACAATTTTTTGCTGCTTTTCACGGAGGAGAATGTCAACGCCTCCCTCACTTGAATCACTTGGTTCCTTATTCAAATCAATATTGCTTCTATCATTCACTGTGGTTTTAAACGTCACACACAACCGTATGTTATTCTTCATTCTCCAATAAGCAACAAAATTTTTCATTTGGCGATCATTCATCATAACAACCGGAGGAGAATCAACACTGAGATCAAAGGGTAAATAACTGAATTCCACATCAACCATATTTTGTTGTATTTCATAGTCTTCCAAAACCATCGTCTTTAGCTCTTCAAGAGTTGAATTGGCTTGAAAAGTAAGAAGTCTCCCACGTTTTCCTTCATCAACAATAAATCTCCATTCATTTTGGCCGATACATCTCCATACACCACATGTTACATAGATTTGCATCATACTCCAAAAAAAACTCTTGAATGAAAGAACAGCCGAATTTAGGTTGACAAGCGTAGGAAAATGATGAAAAACCTTTAACCAAATNTTAGAGTTGGATTTGAGCCACAAGTGAAGAAGATGAACAATTCCTATCGAATTTCTATCTTGCACAAAGTCAAACAAGCATTATCTAAAGAGTATGAGAAAGTGAAGAATGATCCAGTCTTTTCACAAGTGTTTGCAATCTACGAGAATGGTTTAGGGTATTCAGGGCGTTTGATACACAGCATGATGTCTAGGCAATTGGTTACAAAGAAAAAAAGAGAGATATGGTTTGTGTTTGGAGGGAAGCCACTCAGATTTTCGATGCAAGAGTTTCATGCTGTGACTGGGCTCAAATGCACTGCCGATTCTAGTTGTGATTTAGAGAATTGGAAAGATGATGGTGGGTTTTGGAGCAAATTGATGAAGNTTGCAAACATTATCAATACAGCGTATACACCATAATCTTGTACCAGATTTAGTAACTCTGTAATCGAAGTTATACTTCATGGCAAAAATTTCTAAACTTGCCTGTAAAGCTTCCTTGCTTTTGAAATATTGCCCCTTCTTTACCATAGAATCAACCATCATAGATCTAGCACCAACTTCAGCGTCCTTAGAATTTATGAAGTTACAATCATTTGGTTTTGCGTGGCTCACAATTTTTTGCTGCTTTTCACGGAGGAGAATGTCAACGCCTCCCTCACTTGAATCACTTGGTTCCTTATTCAAATCAATATTGCTTCTATCATTCACTGTGGTTTTAAACGTCACACACAACCGTATGTTATTCTTCATTCTCCAATAAGCAACAAAATTTTTCATTTGGCGATCATTCATCATAACAACCGGAGGAGAATCAACACTGAGATCAAAGGGTAAATAACTGAATTCCACATCAACCATATTTTGTTGTATTTCATAGTCTTCCAAAACCATCGTCTTTAGCTCTTCAAGAGTTGAATTGGCTTGAAAAGTAAGAAGTCTCCCACGTTTTCCTTCATCAACAATAAATCTCCATTCATTTTGGCCGATACATCTCCATACACCACATGTTACATAGATTTGCATCATACTCCAAAAAAAACTCTTGAATGAAAGAACAGCCGAATTTAGAATGACAAGCGTAGGAAAATGATGAAAAACCTTTAACCAAATCGATTTTGTATGTTTTCAGAACACGTTTTCTAAACATATTAGAACGTAATCTTAAGAATATATATGATTTGCATAATTCAGGGATTAGGTAAATATTTTGTTTCCTTAAATTTCGGATTCAGTTTCCTTGTTTACCATAATTGTAGAATATACTTTCTAAATTATGAAGAACATAGAGTAAAATGTAGAATTAGTGTTTTAATTTCCGTAGGACACATGATAAAATGTAGATTTCATATTCTGACTTCAGTAGAATATGTATAAAGTGAAGACTACAAATTCTAAAAATTTTAGAATATAGAGTTATGTGTAGAATATATATTCTAATTTCTGTAGAACACATACAAAATCCGATTTCTAAAAGTTTTAGAAGATATATAAATTCTAAAGTTTTCAGAACAAGTAGAGTGCGAAGAATTTGTAATCTATATTATTTAGAACATGTATATTATGTAGAATTTATAATCTAATATCTTCAGAATATATACAATTAGTAGAAGATGTATTTTAAATGTTGCAGAACAATTTTTTTTCAATGTTAAAACACCAAATTTTCTTCAAAAACACCTTATGGCAACCTCTTTCTTATTTCTAGAATTTGTTTTTAGGGAAATGAAATTTTAAAATTGCTTAAAAGTTAGTTTCATTTTTTTAAAGGGTAATTTAGGCATAGTGGCAAATTTAGCGTAAAAGGCATAATGGAACAAATTGAAGAAAAAATGTTCTTCTAAAACAAATTTTCCATTTTCTAATTGAAAAGCATAATTACTAGTATAAATAAGTTAGCTATGTTTTCGGATGAATAAGTATACAAAGTTTATTGCTGCAGATAATAGAAATGTTTGTCTTGTATTAACCAGATAAAAAATTAGTTCGAAAACCAAACTTTTATTTGTTTAGTTCATTTTTTTCTAAAAACATGTCGATCCAATTATTGTAGACATTCAACTACTTAGAGGGTAGTTTTTCTACAATAATGAACAAACATGTACTCCTTGTGATTAGTGAGATGGTAATATTTCTACAAATAATACACTACTTAGATGGTAATATTCCTACAAATAAAGAACAAAAACATGTACTTTTAATATTCTTACAAATAAAGAACAAACATGTACTTGTTGTGATTAGTGAGATGGTGATTTTTCCAACAAATAATTAATGAACAAACATGTATTCGTTATAATTAGTGTGATGGTAATTTTCCTACAAATCATGAACAAACATGTACTCGTTGTGATTAGTAAGATATTTATGAGGACTTAGTGACACTCTCCAATATAACAAAAAAACCACATCTATTGGTTTTAAAACTGTAAACTAGATTTTAATCCGCGGTATATCGTCAAACAATTTTTTTAAATAATTATTAAAAAATGTATGTTATATATTTTGTGTGTTTTTAATATGTTTTGGTAATATTTAGATTCTATAATTTTAGATAGATTATATTTTTGTGTTTGGTACCGGTTAACCCGTTTAGTATGAGACTAAAATATCTTATAAATTTTAACAAACCAACCTGTAAAAAACTATATAATCATATTTATGTAAACTCTAACCTGTTTTATAACATGATCAACAATAATATATATTTTTTTAGTAATTTAAAAGTATCTAGAAAATTAAAATTATAGAAACTAATTTATTTAGAATTATTTAAGTATATTTTTCGGATACTAATTTAAACTATGGTTGTATTACAAATAATAACTTCAAATTTTGATATTTATTCAAATGGTAAGGATATAATTATATAACTCTAAAAAAAGGTTACTTTGTCAAATGTACTTCCGCTTTAATAATAGAAAGATAATCATATTAATATACGATAAAAAAATTTAAGTTTTTTTGGAATTTATTTATATGAAGAATCATCAATATAGAATATAATTTGATCTTTAAACTTCATTCGGACGTATAAACTAACAGTCAATGCGTGTTTATATGAGTAGAACCTAGCTCAATGTCCATTCATGGTTAAAATTCATTGTTTGACCTAAACTTAACTATACGCATCATCAATTATAAAATCTAAAGGGAATTTTTTCAACATTTTAGAGAACATTCATTTTTCAAGGAGTGGTGTTATGATCTCGTCTCCAAGGAGCAGAGATTACCGAAATTTCTTCGATCTTTTATCCTCGATTCTGCTGGAAGACTTGTATTGAAACCACCTCGAAACCCCAAGTCCCAATTACCACCACATGTATAATGCTTTGACCCTATGGTTTGTTTTCTTGTTTCAATGTAAATTCGACTACAAGTTTTGTGTACAATTCCTTAACCTCCATTGTCGAAGGTTTCATGTGAGAGAGGACCCACCTGTTCTGTTACGGTATTGCACATATTATTTCAGGTATACCCTTCTTGAAACCTCTAATCCCAACCTTCTCTAATTGCTATAAGGATGTAAGTTCGGATATGTTCCTTATTTACAGTGTAAAACTGACTGCAAGATTTTTGTGGATCTCCTTAACTTCCATGCACGTTGGCTTCATGAGAGGGAGGAACCATCTGCTATGTTACAGTTTTGCACCTATCACTTGCGTCTCCCGATTGTAGCTTCACCTAATGTCATGAGCTATGAGCCTATAAGTATGAAGAACCTTGAGTTCTTGTTTTTGAATCTTCTCATGTCGGCAAAGATCATAATCCTTGGCTCCCCCATTAAGCACCCTTTTAAAAGCTTGGTCGCATATCTTGCACAAGGCGTCTATGATCACATGTTGATCAAGGAATTCGCAAAACCCGTCTTCATGGTCAAAATATTTTTCAAGAGATTTTTGCCAAAAGTACCACATTTTCTAAAAAGAATTTCACCAATGCCTTATTCTCAAAACCTTAAAGAAAATGCCACAAAAAACTTTATGGCATAATGTCAAAAGACGGTTTTCCCTGGGAAAGTTGTGTGTCTCTTTCATGGTTTTGGCAGGAATGGTACAGATGATGGACAAGATGTGGATGATGGACAAGAAGCAGATGATGGACAAGATGATATAGAGAATGATGGACAAGATGATATGGAAGAGTAGCCCAAAACCACTGACCAAACACTCACATGAGGGTACTATTCTGTCTCAACTAACTTCCTCAAGATCGTGATGCAGGGACGACCATGAGAGATATATAAAGAGGTTCCTTCTCCAGCAAATTCGGTTTACTCTCCTCGTATGCTTATTCTACTAAACTTTTGTAGCCAACTTGAAACATGACTTTTAGCAAAACAAACCAAAAACATTGTTAACAACCGATATTTGTGGGAACCCCTTGAATTTGCATTTGCATGTGTTGTTCAAAAAAATCTCCAAGTTTCATCACATTTATGTTCATCAAGTGCAATTTCAATTTCTTGTTTCAGTTTAGCAGGATCACTAGCTTGAAGCAACGAAGATCCAAATCTTTGAAAATGCTTATGTTCTATCGACTGACCATACACTAAACCTGGTAATAGTACGAAGCTTGGATAACACACTGATGCATTAGACATAAACGTTTTACCAGTCAAATCATGTTACAAAACATAATTGAGTTTGAGTACATGTAGTTTCTTCAATGGCGTCGACGAGAACTACATGAATCAAAGAAACAAAGAACTCAAACGACACTGGTAAAGTGAATGAAACAACCTGGAAGCTTCCTTTCCTCCGTGACAACATCTTTTCTAGTTTTAAAGATCTTGTTTTCTTCATCAAGTCGTTAAAACCAAATCCTAAGCTCCTCGGTTGGTATGAGAATTTTATGAAAACTTCGTCGAACACTTTGAAGCGCAACATGAACCAGCGAGCATTGAAAAAAGGGATATTAGGATATAGAAACAAAATCTTTATCGAGCAGAAGACTGGTAATTGCAGATATACAATGGGTCACCGAAAAATAAAAAAAAAATTTGTTTGTTTTAATTAGCAAAATGGACAGTTTATACTTTAAATTAGCTAAAGGGTTGCTTATATATATATATATATATATATGACATTGAGGTAGTTTTTAATGGGTTATTTACACTTACACCTACTTTCTTATACTTTAATCACAAATACATCCACTTATGCTATATATATACTTTCAACATGTAAAAAGACCATATGCGATAGACTAAGATATTCACTTACCATACTTGTCAATATATTGCTTAGACAACATTCTGTAATCTTGTATATATTGTATTGTAAATCAATAGAGAGAGGCATGGAAGTCTTCTAAAACATGGTATCAGAGCAATATCTCTAAACCTAAAATCGCCGCCTCTCTCTCTAAAATTCTCTCATCTTCTTCTTCTTCCCTTTCGTACACCTTCTCTCTAGTTCTTCTTCTTCTTTCTCTCAAACACTGTTCATTTTGTCTCTCTCACCTACGTAGACTTCACCATGGCTCAAATACTCGATAAAATTTTTACGGTGACTCACATCAAGTCTCACATACCTCTTGTCCTGGACATGCAGAAGATGAACTATGATGCGTGGTGTGAATTATTTGAAACACATTGTTACAGTTTTGGAGTCTATGGCCATCTCGATGGCACCTCCACTCCGGCTAACGATGCGGACATCACATGGAAAGAACGTGACGGTATCATCAAGATGTGGATCTATGGAACTATCTCCTCCTCTCTCCTCGACACAATCCTCAAGACTCGCATCAGTGCTCGTGACATATGGATCTCTATCGAGAATCTGTTCCGTGATAACAAGGAGGCACGGGAAATCCAGCTCGACAACAACCTTCGCTCCCTCACCATCGGTGACATGTCGGTCCACGACAATTGCCAGAAGCTGAAAACATTATCTGATCTGCTCGCCAACGTCGACTCCCCTGTCACTGATCGTGTCGTAGTGATGCATATGCTGAATTGACTGTCAGAAAAATTTGACAACATCGTCAACATCATCAAGCATCACCAACCGTTCCCTTCATTCTCCACTTCCAGATCGATGCTCATAGAGGAAGAACGCCGCCTTGCTAAACAAGTCAAAATCGCGTCGTCTTCATTGGTAAACTCCTCTTCTCCCAATGTCTTGTATGTCTCAGCCCCTAGCCATCAAAACTCTGGGTCTCGCGACTACACCCATCGTGATGGCAATAATTACGGTTACAGAAACAACAACAACGGCTACTGCAACAACGGCTACTGCAACAACGGCTGCTGCAACAACAATACCGGAAGTAGGGTTGCAGACGAGGTCGTTGAGGTCCAAGTAGGGGTCGTGGACGTCAGTAATGGCCACAACAAAACTGGCCGCTAAACCCACGCAATTGGCAAACGCAACAACCCTGCTTCGCGACACTAACGCCATACCCGTACTAGCCACAGCAAAAATGGATGCACCAACAACCGAGGGCCCATCTCACAAGCACAGGTCAAGCAGCCGGCTTACTCGGACAGTCCCCGCAAGCACCTGCTCCGCAGCTAACGCCGGCTCCTACCAACCTTGCCGCTGCATTTGGGACTATGACAATGCACGATCCCACAGACGTAAGTTGGTACATGGACAATGCAGCCACATCACATTTAACCGCACAACCAGGTACCTTTCATTCCCTTTTTAATTCGAGCTCATCCCCATCGGTTATTGTCTTCTATTCCCACTAAAGCCATAGGTCGTTCATTTTTGCCTTCTAAAACTCGGCCTCTTTACCTTAATAATGTGATTGTTTGTCCCTTGATTATCAAAAATATTATCTCTGTCCGCCAATTCACCACTGATAATTCTGTTTCTGTGGAATTTGATCCGTTTGGTTTTTGTGTTAAGGATTTCCCGTCTCGGATCCCTCTACTCCGATGTAACAGCACTGGTCCTCTTTATTCGGTCCATTCACCACAAGCGGCCGCAACTCCATCTTCACCACAAGATATGCTAACGACGGGGCCAGATTCATTATTATGGCACCACCGTCTAGGACATTTGGAAAACACAACTCTTCAATTTCTTCGTTCTTCTCGTTTAATAAATTTTTCTAATACTGATATGTCACTTTTCCATGCTTGTCAATTGGGGAAACACATTAGATTACCTTTTGATTCAGTTATTTTGTCTGTTTCTGAACCTTTTGGACCTCACCGGTTCCTAGCATCAATGGGAATAAATATTATGTTATTTATCTTGATCATTTCACTCATTTTCTTTGGGGTTTTCAACTTTCTTAACGGTTATGGCTTACGTTTCTAAACAATTTGGCCGCAACATCAAATCTCTATAATGCGATAATGGTGGTGAATATCAAAACTGAAAATTCCTCGATCATTTTTGAACTCATGGAATCATTCCTCGCTTTTCTTGCCCATACACAAGCTGAACGTACTCTCCGCACACTAAACAATTTCGTTCGGTCATTGCTCTTCCAAGCGAGTATGCCTCCAACATATTGGGTTGAAGCACTCATGCTAGCCAGTCATCTTTTCAACATCCTTCCCTCATCTACCAACAATGAAATTCCGTTCACCAAGCTCTTTCACAAATCACCTACATACGACCACCTCCATGTTTTCGAGTGCCTATGTTATCCTAATCTACTTCCGCTTTCTTCCCACAAGCATGATGCTCGCTCTACAGCCTGCGTATTCCTTGGCTATCCATCTCATCACAAGGGATATCGCTGCCTAGAGCTCTCCTCTCATAAAGTAATCATTTCCCGACATGTTACCTTCGATAAATCTACCTTCCCTTTCTCCGAACAGATCCCGAAAGTCACTTCTCACCAACAAGAGCCCTCTATTCCGCAATCAATCTCTCCACTTCTCCGAAAAACAGCTCCCTTACCACTGAATCCTCCACTTCCTCCGCCAAACACTGCTCCACCGCCTTCCCCTCCCGGTGGATATTCCATGCGAACATGCAGTAAAAGTAGTAACTGGACCTAAACACCCTCTTTCTCTTCATACCGAAATACTTTCCCCTCTTCTTTCCTCCTATTTAAAAGCTTTAGAAAATCCTAACTGGACACTGGCCATGCACGAGAAATATACAGCTCAAATTAAAAAGGGAACGTGGGATCTCGTACCGCGTCCCCCCAATGCTAACATTGTGTGTTCCAAGTGGTTGTTTAGGCATAAGTTTGGTGCAGATGGCAAACTCTCTCGGTACAAGGCACGATTGGTGGCCAATGGTAAATCATAGGAGATTGGTGTTGATTGCGACGAGACTTTTAGCCCCTTTGTCAAGCCAGCCACTATTCGTCTTGTTTTGGAGCTCTCCCTCTCTTTCAAATGGCCAATCCATCAGCTCGACGTAAAAAACGTCTTCCTCAATGGAACACTTGAAGATACCGTCTACATGCATTAACCTCCCGGCTTCCGCGATCCATCTAAACCTGACCTTGTATGCCTCCTCAAACGGTTTATCTACGGCCTCAAGCAGTCCCCCTGTGCATGGAACCAACGATTTGCTCACTACGCTCGTCGCATAGGTTTCAAGCAAAGCAAAGATGATCAATCCCTTTTTGTCTATCATCACGTGAATGAAACTGCGTATCTCCTTCTTTATGTCGATGACATTGGCCTCACGACATCGTCTCCCAAGCTCCTCAACTCCATCATTTCTTCCCTCAGCACCGAATTCGAAATGACTGATTTCGGAGAACTCCACTACATCCTCGTCATTACCATCAAGAGAAACGCTTCCGGCTTGTTTCTCTCTCAATGGAACTACGCAGCTGACATTCTACACGAGCCAACATGACAAACTGCAACTCATGCACTACACCTGCCGAACCACGCACAAAACTTGTTTCAGGTGATGGACCACCCATTGTCGACCCAACTCTTTACCACAGTCTTGTCGGCGCACTCCAGTACTTGACCTTTACGAGACCGGATATCTCTTTTGCCGTCCAACAAATATGTCTCTTCATGCATGATCCCCGAGAGCCACATCTAGCTGCACTCAAATGTACTACAGCTATACCCATCAAACACGTATGGGCTCGTCCCATACATGGACGCGGATTGGTCAGGCTGCCCATCTACACGACGCTCCACCTCCGAATACTTTATCTTCCATGGTGATAACTTAATCTCATGGTCCTCAAAGCGACAACACACAATCTCTAGCTCAAATGCTGAATCTTAATATCGTGGAGTCGCAAACGTCGTTGCAGAGTCCACTTGCCTTCGAAACATTCTACTGGAGCCCCATTGTCCCCTATCCAAAGCCACCTTAGTCTACTGCGATAACGTTAGTGTCGTCTACCTCTCCAACAATCCAGTCCAGCACCAAAGAACAAAACACATTAAGATAGATATTCACTTCGTAAGAGAACGTATAGCTCTCGGCCAAGTTTGCGTCCAACACATCCCATCCTCTCATCAATACGCAAATATCTTCACCAAAGGTCTCCCCACTCCTCTCTTCACCGATTTTCGATCCAGCCTTAGCATCATCCGAGATGCCGCTACAACTGCGGGGGAGTGATAGACTAAGATATTCACTTACCATACTTGTCAATATATTGTTTGGACAACATTCTGTAATCGTGTATATATTGTATTGTAAATCAATAGAGAGAGGCATCGAAGTCTTCTAAATAACAATATGCACCCCTACCTAAACTCTAACATTTATTTTACGTTTTTCTATTTTCTTTCTCATTTTTCATCTCTCTTTTTTTTTCTCTTACTCTTTTGGTATTCTTTTTCTTCAACATTTGTTTTTTTATTTTAATTATCATATTTTAAGTGTAACTTTCAGATAAACATTGTTTGCATCTTTCAATATTTTTTCTTTCCATAAAAAGTAAAATAATTTGTGAGTCCAATCTAAATCAAATACAATTGAATTAGTATTTATAATCAAATCAACAATTTCGAAGTCCAAACTAAATTAAGTAAATAATTTAAATAAGTAGATTTATTTAACTAAATTTCCAATATGAAATAAACGGGTTTTCCACATACATTAAAGATTAAGTTATATGTATAATAGATTAACAAAATATTGCATCCATAAGTAGTTATCCATTTGGATAAGTTTTAAAAAAAAATTGATGCCTGAGTTTTGAGCAAATAATCAATAAGTTCATATGGACTTGATTCGATGGATATGGTGTGAACATTTTTTAATAAATTTTAAAGAAAGTTTATTTACTTCCACTTTAGTTTTTGTTTGCATCTTCAGTTTTTTTTCCTTAGCTTCATTTGCATCTTCCAATATTTTTTATTTTCACGTAGATAATAGTCCTCGGCGTTCGGGTATTTGGTTCGGTTCCGTATATATCCATTCGGTTCCGGATAGTTTGGATATAGAGGTTTAGGATCTATTCGGTTAATTTACTATTTCGGTTCGGGTTCGGTTCGGTTTCGGTTATTTTTGGTTCGGTTACGGGTACCCGAAACAGTATAAGATATTCTTTAAAAAATATTATTTAAATAAAATTTGATTATAATTTAAAAAATATATCTAAAAACTTCTAGATATTTAATTTATTTAAAATATTTTGGTATTTTGGTCTAAATATATATGATATTAGTTTGGTTTTTTAGTTTAATTTTTATTACCTTATCTAAATTAACACGTATTGAAATATCAAAACTTTGATGTGGTGAAGTGGCATATTTGCACGCTCAAGTTTGCAGGGGACTCAAGTTCGATTCTCAGCTAAAACATAATTTTAATATGAGTTCGGTTTGAATCAGATAACCGAATAGATATTGGTTCGGTTCGGTTAATAACCGATATCCATGGATAATTGAAACACTATCCAATCAGTTATTGTCCACTAACCATACCCGAACCGGAACCGAAATTTTGGTTCGGTTTCGGTTCGGTTTATTTGCCCAGGACTAGTAGATACTATAACCATATATATCCATGTGGTTACAGTTTTGTGGATATGCTTAGATATAATAGATAATATTATTTTGAGCATGTTTAAAACTTGTCAATTCACCATTGACCTTGAATAATTGTTTGTTTGAGAGTTATAAACTTACTAAACCACAAATTGTTTGATCAATTAGGATTTGATATATTTTTTGTATGACTAAACACAAATAAGTATCTATTAGTGATACTAAAGTTGGACATCCACATATTAGCGAATAAATATTCAACTAAAAATGGATAGTGTATAATATAATAATTCATTTAAAATATAAAATTAAAATGTAGAAAAAAAATATAATCATAACCTATTGTATAAAAACAAATTGAAATTTTTTTGAAATTAACTATCGAAATTGAAAACAAAAATATAAAGAGAAATAGAGAGAAAGAGAGAGACACACAAAAAGTCATCAATTTATTAAATAGCATTTTGTGACTTTTTGAGGGCAAATTGGTCATAAAATTTGTTAACAATAGTACAAAATGGTGAAAAGTACACCAATCGCACAAAGTGGGTCAAAGTGAGAGATGTTTATACAAAAGTAGGTGTAAGTATCAATCTTCCTTTTTAATATAGGTTCAAAATAGTACATGTGAAACAACAATAAATATAGATTGAATAAATTTCTGAAATTATTTTTATATTGAGACCACTTATGTTTTTAGTGGTACTTATACCTTCTTTCACTAAATAATAAATTTTTTTTTTAGCTATTTATAAGTCAAACATTTATTTTCTATCGAACAATTAAACCTTACTGTTACTATGTTTTACTGTGCCACTTTTATCACCGGTAGATAAAAAAAAATACATACCATCCGGTTACTATGACTCATCGCCATAACTAACCAGTTACTATGTACTTACACCTTCTTCCAGTAAATACTAAATTAATTTAACCCTTAATGTTATTGTAATAATTTTGTTATTTTAACCTGTACAATAACTAGTGTTATACTATTATAAATTTTGTTCTTGAATTTATTATCCTGCTATAAATGGAAACTTAAAGACGTACCATCTGGTTAAGCCAACATTTTCTGCTAGAAATAGAACAAATTGACAAACCATTCACCACAAGAAAGGCGAAGAAGAACAAAGTACTCTTCTTCATGTCCTCTTCTTATTGATTTTTCCCTACGAAGCCTTCAATGTTTTAGTTTTCATCAAATAAATCACAAAATTCGAAAGATTAAAAATCTCAAATTATTAAAAACAGGCCCTTGGTTGCTTCTTCACTCACCATAGTAGTAACATTCTATGGACAAGAATCAAGGGGAGCCTAAACTCTGGCTTCACCCGGGGGGCAACAATTGGGGGTAAACTAGTTTCCAAGCTGCTTGAAAAACCAGTGGAAAAGATCACATGGGGTCAGAATTAGGCAAACAAAGAATACAAGTGAGATATGTTGGATTTAATGTTTCCATCAGTTGTTGGAGCTGCAGCTGCATCAACCAGGCCAATAATTACTTGTAACATCTACTCCTCGTTAAGAAATTATTAGTCTTCTCGAGTAGTTAGCCATTCTTCCTTAAAAAGTTAATGCGGAACATATGATATAAGCTGTGGTACCTTAAAACGAGAACCAATAGATGAAAACTTTAAAGATTGAGATGTTTTTTCCGGGAGTGGAGGGAAGAGACCCACAACAATATGACATTTGGAAGTAGGGATCACATCATTCTTATTTTTATCTAGCAACAGTTGAGACTGATATAGAACCTGAAAATTTAGAAGACATGAGAAACATGTGTGTATTAAAAAAGTGAACTTTCTTCGAAGGGAGAAAGGACATACTTTTCCAGCATAATTGGCAACGACGAAATCTGTTCGAGAGAGTTTTGGTTTGGTAAAGCGCTTGTGGGTCTTAAAATTCTGATGATACAGAGAATGATGGACAAGATGATAGGGAGAAGGATGAGAAGACGATGAAAAAGAAAATGACGTGGAGGATGATGGACAAGGTGATAACATGTAGGATTGTGGACCAAAAGAAGATGTGGAGGATGATGGACCAAAAGAACATGTGGATGATGGAAAAAGTGATAACATGGAATATGGTAGACCAAACGAAGATATCGAGGATGGTGGACCAAAAGAGGATGATGTGGATGAGGGTGGAGTAAAAGATGATGTGGAGGAATGGGTTTCTCGTCGACATCCTTCTCCATATCATCTTATCCATCATCCACATCTTGTTCATCATCCACATCTTGTTCATCATTCGCATCTTGTTCATCATTCGCATCATGTCTATTATCTGCATCTTTTCCATCATTCATATCTTTTCTATCATCCGCATTTTGTCTGTCATTCGCATCTTAGCCATCATGCGCATCTTATCTATCAGCAGCATAGTATTCATTGAGAGACAGTTATGTATTTTTAAGTGAAGGTTGTGGCAATATGAGAAAGAAGCGAACAAAGTGGCAGTTTAACTAAAAAAATTCACTGTTCATGACATTTCTATTAATTAATTCTTTTGGTAAACTTTATCCCTTTGGAAAGCTCATGAAACCACAACTTTTATTTCCCTTGTTGTTTTTTAGCTTTCTATTATAGGAACTCCTCTTTTTTAAGATTTTAAGTACTAAAAGTTCTTGTTTGCATAAAAATAAAAGAAAACATTTACTCATTTAAGCACATTAATTCAATCGAACTTAGATTTAATACAATTTTCTCTTCTTTTTTGGCTTTATACATTATTTAGATCAAATTTTATGAAATGAATTTTATTAAAAATGAATATTTGGAATTCACACTTAACTCCCAGCTGCGCAATGAGATTTATCACTTTTTCCCAACTCTTAAATGTGTTTTAGTATGTTATTCGATTATTAAATCAAAGATGATAAATCGAAATATAGTAAATGGAATTTTAACGTTGTTTATGTTTAAAATAATTATCGTTTAAGATATTTAATAGAAATTTGGAATAAATATTATATTGAACTCCTAATCAAAATTTAAACATAAGTAGAAGAAAATATATAAATAATAAACTCAACTTATTTTTGTGTGAGTATATATTAACATTTAATATATAAAATGTGTGATAATGATATTATGGAGTATGGACTAGACAAATAACAAATGAACACAGTGTAAAGTAGTGTTAAACGTGTAATATCATTAATCAAATGAACAATAATTTACGTTACTATTCATTAATGACGATCTAAAAAAGTTTTTTTTTTTTCTTTTTGTTTTCCCATTTCTTGATTAGATTGGGTGCATTTTTTTTTCTCTTTCTGATGTCTCGAAGTCGAACTAAAGTCTTAAACTGAATCAGATATTTTTGATTAATTCCCCCATTATGTGCATTAAAAAGTAAACAACCAAAAAAAAAAATGGAGATTTAAACATAAAAACAAATAATTAATGTGAAAAGGAGAAGAAGAAGAAACAATGAAAGTGGGAGGTTGGGTTCGGTTCATTGAACCCTCCGTAGCAAAAGCTCTCTCTCTCTCTATCTTAGCTTCGGGTTTTTTTAGGCTCGGGTGTCTAGGTTCGGAGTATAGTCGACTTTTGTGCGGATAAGAACGACTCTTCGCTTCTCTTTGTTTTTACACGAACACCTCTCCCTCCCTCTCTCTCTCTCTCTCCTCTCCTCTCCTCTCCTCTGCTTTGCTCTTTCCTTTCTCTCACTTAAAAAAAGGTTGCGATCGAAGAGAATCAACAGCAAGCTACTGTCAGAGAGATCAAACCCACGAACACAAGAATCATCATGGTACTCACAATACAAGAAAGATTCAATTTTTTTTTTTTTTGTTTCTCTCCAAATGTGTTCTCTTTAAGTTTGATCATACATGCTCTGTTTTTTTTTTTGTTTTACTTCAAAAGATCCGATTCAAATCCCACCACGAACTCTGTTTTTTTTCCAGCTCTGATCAGTCTTAGTTTGTGTTTTCCCAATGGGTTCTCTCAAAAACTCGAATCTTTTTTTTTCCCCAAGTTGATTCTATTTAAATTTGACTTGACTCTGTTTTAATTGACTCTGTTCTCTGTTTTGAAACATACTCTGGTTTGTTTGTTTCTCATTCTTCTGAGATTGTTTTTGTGTGAAACAGGGAGCTGAAGAAGAAAACAATAAGACATGGCCTCCGTGGCTAAAACCACTGCTTCGTGAGAAGTTCTTTGTACAATGCAAACTACACGCAGACTCACACAAGAGTGAATGTAACATGTACTGTTTAGACTGTACCAATGGTCCTCTCTGTTCTCTCTGTCTCTCTTCCCACAAGGACCATCACGCCATTCAGGTTCGTTTTTTTTTTACCATGTGGTTAAAATCCAGATTGTGTTAAGTTTGGTTGGTCATCTACCTTTTTTTCTATCATTTATTATTCCGGGATTCTCGGCAAATCTTTCTCAAGAAAATGCGAGAAAAATAAAAAGAAACCATAGAGTTTTTTTTTTTTTTTTTTACTTTGTTTGATTGATTTTTTCTTGGTGATTTAATTTTTTACAGATAAGGAGATCATCGTATCACGATGTGATAAGAGTGTCGGAGATTCAGAAGTTTCTGGACATAACAGGAGTTCAGACATATGTGATTAACAGTGCTAAGGTTGTGTTCTTGAACGAGAGACCTCAGCCTCGACCAGGCAAAGGTGTGATCAATACCTGCGAAGTCTGTTATCGAAGCCTCGTTGATTCCTTCAGATTCTGCTCTCTTGGTTGCAAGGTAACCAATTAAAAAAAAAATTTGTTATTAATGTCTTTGATCGCAAATAGGAGTTAGTTGTGTGTTGGTTTTGGTTGATGAAATTGAGAAAGTAATATTTTCTATGTTTGGGTAAGAAAATGCGGGAAAATCAAGTAAAAAAAACTTGGTTGATAAAAGGAAGAAACTAACATAAATGTCAAAGTTTTGGTCGGTAAATGTATATATTTACTTGTGGAGAAAGTTATCTTCAATAAATATGTAGCTATTTTTGGGTCTATGTACTGAACAAAATACTATTTTGAGGGAGAAAAGTATTAATAAGTCCAAACTTAGTTGAATAGGTAAAACTAACTACTATTCAATAATTTCCCTGATTTATATTGATTTTGTATTTAGACCGTCATTTATTCTTTAATCCTTGTTTGATGGGTATTGAGAAAAGGACTTCAAAAAAAAAAGGATTTTTCTTGTTGGGTGGGCGAGAAAATGTGGGGCAATGATAGCAACTTCAAGAAATTGTGGAGTTGAAAAATAATAATAGCATTTGGGTTGACGAGAAAGTTAGGGAAGAAAATTCCAAGTCAATTAAAAAAAAAAAAAAGCTTCATCCTTAAGTAACAACACCTCATTTTAAAGGTCTTTTCATTTTCATTACTTTTTCTCTAATGGGTTTCAAATTTCAATATCTTCATTTTTTGTTTGTTTATAGGAGATAATTACTAAGATATTCCCTAGCATCAATCAACATAATACTAACGTTATTTGATCTTGTATTGTTTTTGATTAGATCTCTGGAATATCAAAGAGGAAAAGAAAGGATTGGTCGAACAACCTTTCGGACTCTGATGATTCGTATAGCACTACGAGTATCGGGAGGCTCAAGAAGAATGACGACATTATGAATAATAGTTTCACGCCATCAACACCGCCTTTATCAGCCGTGAGTCGCAGAATCGCAAAACGAAGGAAGGGAATCCCGCACCGTGCTCCTTTCGGAGGACTAATCATAGAATACTAAGTAAGGAAGTGGTAATGTATAGTCTTATGCTAATAACAAATCACTAGTACGTAGTATTCCGGGTAAATGTATGTATGTATATATATGTCTATAATGGTATAAAGCAATGTAAAGTAAAAAAAGCTTAACATAATAGTGTTGTGTAGATATGATGGGTAAAAAAGTGGGGAATATAATAGAATGGAAGCATAAATAGAATACTTGTGCCTGTATATTTTGGGCTCAAAGGGTAAAATATGTAAATGTAGAATAGTGTTGTTGAAAAGACAATAGTAATAAGTATATGTGATGCAATGCAAATGTGAATGGAATAAAGGGCATTTTATTTCGATGTACTACTTGTTTCTTGTCTTCTTTGTTCACACTCTCTCATGTTTCAGTTTCAAATAGATATCAACTTGTATTTTTCCGAAAAGTGAGTGCATATAACTAAACCATTCATGGCAAGAGATCTGAGTAAAGAGGGAGAACAAAGAGACTTATTTCGCTCAACCCTTTATATGTAAATTGACTATAGAATCGACTTTTCATTTTAAAAGTTCTTACTATTACAACATCCCATTAGTATTTGACATTCATAGAGGAAAAAACCAGTACATAAGGAAAGATGATAAATGTTGCACAAAAAAAAAGGCAAAATAAATAAGTACATATAAACATGGATTTTAGTTTCTGTAGTATTTTGCACAAAAAAAAAAAAAAAAAGTTTCTGTAGTATTAAAATAGAATAACTATGGAGGGTTGTTGGACCAAATTATTAAAAGTGAATTCTCTAGACAATCTAGTTTTTAAGATTTGACTTTAAAAAAAAACATTTATAAGATTTATGTGTTTGTGTGTGTGTAGATTCTAAATCCTTGTGTTACACCTTAGATTTTAGTTCTAATCATTTAGTCCTGAAATTCTATTTGGAATTCATTTCAAATGGGGAAGAAGTTTTATAGCTTAGTCGGCAAGAGTTCTGTCATATTTTCTCTGATAATGATGCAAAGATCAAGTGCTTGGCTCTTTGCAATTTAAAGCATTATCAGTCATCGTGTTAACATAGTGAATTTGGTGCGGTATCTAAGTTATCTACAGGTGCAATTATGAAACCAATGGACTGACATATGATGCAAGAAAATTCGTGAAAGGAATAAATTTTTTTTGTGAAGTATAATCTTGAGAGTGAATTATAGGCTACAAAAAAAATATATATATATATATATATATATATATATCTATACGTTTGCCAAGAATATATATAGTTAAAGATTATCGACTAATTTTTTATGTTCTCACACGGTATCCAGATTGAATTAACGATCAAATTGATCATCGTCGCTCTTCTATTCTATCTTGGTGTATAGAGAGAGCTCTATTCGATTTCAGTTTATACTAGTTTTCTGACTAAGCCTGGCCCGTCCGGTGGTTTTTGTATCTTCCTTCTCTTAATAAATCCATATTGATAAATGTTTTTAGCATGGGAGTATGTGTGTGCACGTGCGATGACATGCCATGTGTTGTTTTAATATTGGCAGACGGTAATGGCTTCGAAAGGGAAGAAGCCAATGATGTGTTTTGGGAATAAAAGAAGAGAAAAGGCAAAGAGTCCAACGGCATCTAGTTGTACTGAGAGTGGCCTCTTTAAAGCTTTTTAATGGGCATTTGTGGGACTCATTATCGTCATCTTTTTTGCCCATCCGATCGTCCCAAACGGCATATAATTGCCGAATTACGTAATCTCGGCCGTTGGATTCTCAAGAACTTGTTAGAAACGTGACACAACATTTAAAAAAAAATCCACAGTATAAATTAGTTCGACATGTTGTCATTTTGTTTTTGTAATCATGTAACAGTACTATTGGTACTATAAAAAAATGAAATAGAAAAAGGAACAATTCTGGAACAAGCATGTGTCATGATGTTGCCAAACCCACTCACACCACGTAAATTGTTTCGTCCGATTGTCCAACAATGTAATATATATATATATATATAAAATAGTTAATAAAGAAATGTGGTATTTTAACTTCTAGTGTGGTAAGCGTAAGCTAAGTGGTAAGTGAGATGTGATTAATCCATAAAACAAATCTTTTGTTTTGATTTATGAACAGGTAACCAACATTCACCTACTTTTTTTACAAACTGATCGGTTGATTATAAATATGAACAAATCCACATAATAGTGCTCTAAGCTATCTATCTAATTTATATATTGAGGAGGATAGGTTGAAAGTGCTACTAACAAAACTAGGGATTACGGAGAAAAAGATCATGGAAATAGCTAGCTTATGGTTATGGAAGTGAATAATCAGATCATACACAACTAGTAGTTGCTTTCTCTTAACTACTCCTATTTCATAGTGATCTACTGGTAAAAAAATTATCTTGGAATTGGAAAATAATTGTTAATCAAGTTGGCCCGTTATGGATGCTTTAAATAATAAGAATACATTATAGGTCCCTCAGAAAATTAGTTGAGGTTTCAGTTCGAGATCCTTTGGTTATAATTTTTTTTTGTTGACTACAATTATTGTTTTTAAAATTATACACATGAAAATTTTATGAACATTGTTATTCTATTTTTTGAATAATATATAAGATCATATGATAAAACTAAATAAACTGTTTTTTTTCTGGCAGCCACACATATTGGATTAAACATTTGGGATGTTCCACTAGACAACATTCTTAATTGTATGATGACATGCTAAACAGGTCTATTAAGAACAACTTAGATGATCAAAGAGTGGAAAACAAAACTAATAATAAGACGAGATAAATTGAGTTTTAGAAAGAAGTTATCCCAAACGATATTATGCTTTATGTAATTTTAAGTTGGGCCATACCTTAAAGAGTGATTAACATGCTTTATTTAGGCCCATATATAGTATATTTGAAACGTTACTCACGCAAGCCCCCAAGTTTTGACCATAGCAAAAAGAGAACACATGCAAGTCTCTCGATTAAGTCACGTGTATACCAACCGCTTTGACGTGGTATCGATCATCCGCTATTAAATCCTTGCTGTTGAAGGCAAAGATGAAATAAGTTCAAAAACAAAACCAAAAGTTCCCCAACTTGTAAAGTTTGATCGGAGATGTCGTCGGCGCAAATGGATCCACACGACAAGATGAGATCTCGCGACTTGAGTAAAGTCGCGAGAGGCCAGCAAGCACCAAGACCAGCTCACGCTCCCGGCACGGTATCGCCGCCACCGCAAAACGAGGCAACTTTTCGTGCTAAGAGAGGAGAGGACGGTGGACAAGAGAAAGATTCGGAGGCGGATGAGCGGTCTCCGGTGACTAATGAAACACGACATTGTTTCAATCGATACATGCAATACCATAAGTAAGTTTTAAAAATTGGTTACCACTAACTAAATAAATGATTAAAGTGCGTGATTAGTATACTTCATGATACTACGTTTTAATGCATAAATAGGTGTATTGAGAAAAATGGAAGAGATGCTAATGATTGCAACAACTTAAGAGATTATGTGCGTTCAATGTGTCCCGAAGAATTGGTGAGCAAATCTTTCGTAATATTTTATTGCTTCTTACTAAACATAGTTTTTTTTTGTGTGTAATTTTCTTGTTTTTGTTGGGTTTTGTTTTGTAAGGTGGAAAAATGGGAGAAACAGAGAAAATCTGGGACATTGCCATCCTCAGTATGAAGACTGGATTATATATAATTAGAGTTGTTTACTTTGGTCGCTGTGTTGATGATCTATAATACTTAAAACCAAAACCAGTGATAAATTAAATAACCAATTAAATTAAGTCATGTCTAAAGACTAAAACCATATTTTTGTGTTAATCTTGATCTGTCTTGAGAATTTTTGCGGTTCATTCTGCAAGTCCCATCCAAATCTGACTCTAAATACTCATTCAACCTCAGTTCAGTTCTCGTTCTTCCATATATAGAACTTGGAATCGAGCTTGTCTTATCTATGTTGCATAGTCAATATATTAAAGCTGCAAAATCTGTCGAATTGAAACATAAAAAGACTCGTTCCAGAACGTAAAAACTATATGAAGTTGGACTTACCAAAATCAAAGAAGGTAAACCTAAGTAAATAAATTTGTGTCTACCAAATTGACTACTACCTTAAAGGTTTGATCTGGCTCCATCAGTTGGTATCAGAGCTTCAAGATAGAAGCTTTGATGCCAACTGATAGGTCCAAATCAAAGCTTCAAGGTACAAGTCAGTAGGCAGAATGATGTATTGGTTTTAACATTGCTACGAAAAGAATCTTAAACAAATCTTGTTACATGAAAAAGAGTACATAAGGAACAGAGTACTTGTGCGCACCCTAAATTACTTCCATCGATCATAACGTGTCTATTACATATATATGAATCGATTTGACAGAATAACCCTAATTACATCGGCTAAGAACATAGATTAGTGGGCTTGTATTGCACTTATCATGTGTCACAATGTTGGGCTTCATTATGTTATTTTTGTTTCATTCTTCTATTAATCTAGTCCTACTTGATAAGGAACGATTTTTAGGTTTTTACTCCTTTTGCTAAAACATGGAAACCATCAATCTTACACTAAAATTGGGTTTCCAAAATTAGTTATTAATATTTTTATCATGACACCTATCAAATGTGTTGATGAGAGAATATTCTACGTGTAAAGGGTATTCAACTTGGTATTTTAAAAGATTTTATAGTATTTTTAAAATTACTCAATTGCTGATTTTTAAAAATCTTTTAATATCCTATGTTATTCAACTTAGATTTATGTAAAATGATTTAAAATAATTTACAATCTCTTGTTCTTCAATTATTTATAAAACTTACTTGAAATATACTGTTATTCAAAATATCACAACTATTAAAAAAACTGCTACTTTAAATGATTTTAGAAGATTTTGATTTGTTTTCTAGTTGAAAATACTCCCCCTCAAAATCCTACCTTTTGAGATAGAATTTTAAAAGATTTGGTAAGAAGAAAAAAACTGTATTTTCTGGAAAATCAAAATTGAAACAAAAACAGTCTCACCTCGTCACATCTACTAGCTCTTCCCCACTCCTCCGCTCCAATCCCACCAGCGATTGCTTCCTCTCTCGTTTCGGATTCAAGTTTTTTAAATTGATTATGATTTGTTTTGCATTTGGCAGTCTCAATGGGAGATATATACAAATGACTGAAGATGATCAAGTGACTAGCTTATCCGAGAGAAAACGATTCCAAGATGCAGGACTATCATTGAGAATCGTACTAGCTCAATGAATTAAACACGCTCTGGTGATTTCATTTTCAATGTTAAAATCACCAAGTCTGATTTGATAATTTTGTTTCAGGTATAAACCTTGCAAGAATGCTTGGAGACAAATTTCCAAAGCAGCAAGACAGCCGTTTAAGTGCAAAGCCATATATAAGCATGCCTGTGAATATCGATCAATCTAGTAAGATGTATATGTTTAGTGGACTAGGTAAATACATAAACGTAATAAGTTTGTCCCTTGTTCTCATTCTGAAACTTAAAATTCAGTAGTAGGAGCTGAAACTTCGGTGTGTTTTGATGCATGATCAAACTTGGATCACATGGAAAATGCTGTGAAGAAGTTTGATGATTGTCCATTCATCCTCGGCGAGCTTAGTTATTGTAAGGACGTTGTCTCTTCTTTCTTTTGATTTAGCTTTGAGTTAATGTGTTTGAGGAATCAGAATTAAAGGTTTGTTTACTTGTTACTTACTACTAAACCTTAGCTCTGTTGCAGATAATGAAGAGATGATGGTTCATGGCTCTGTTACAGATAGCAGCTCTCGATGATGATCCATGTAAGAGGATAGGAAGAGATGGGGGCAGTGAAAGCTACGAGTACCTAAGAGAGGCTTTTGTCGACATAATTACATCATCGTCATCTCAGTTCTAAAGACAATTTTTTTTTTTTGTTATAAAGTATCCTAAAATCTCTCAAAATCTAATAATAAAATCTCACCAAATCACAAAGTATTTTTAAAAAAATATATAAAAACTCTAATAAATAACCAAAAATCTTCGAAAAGCTCAATCAAATCTTGCAAAAACCTAAAATATTTAAATCACACCAAATCCTTTAAAATACAAGTTCAATACTCCCTTGTAATAAAAAGATTATACATAAATTATTAATTATAAAAAATGATTATGCAATAACTCCTTTAAATCACTTATATATAAACCAATAAGATTGCCTCATGATTTCCCATCAAACAAAATTATATCATCAAGAATACCACCTTTGATGCAAGCTAAATTTTATTGGCTTATACCAATCTTTTTTTTTTCTAAACACAATCACAATTTTGATGTAATAATGTTAAATTTAATTTTTGCTATCTTATGTCAGGATCAGGAAAATGCAATATATATATATATATATGAATTACAATTGAATGCAAAAATAGGTAAAAACATAAGCAAAACAAAAGTGATCCAATCTCTATGCATTTATTTTTTAAATATATTTTCTCAAGTTGTATTTTTTTCATTATTATCATGCTTTATATTTTTGTTTTATTTAGAGTAAAGACAATACATAAAATTATCTTGATAACATTTCTAAATTAAATCATATTAAAGGTCCTTTATTTTTTGTTGGTTTGCCAAAAATTAGGAAATCTGTTACGATTACTAGGCTACTAGCTACTGGCATCAGGGGCGGACTCGCGTTGTGGTGGGGGGGGGGGGGCACTTGCCATTAGTAAATATATATATATATATATATTACATTATACGTATAGTAATTAGTAAAGTAGTCAATTTGAATTAAAACCCATATATGGTCGAAGTAGTGGGTTCGACTCAACCTAGTAACAATCTGTACCCACCAACATTTTTTTTAAGGTCTGCCTTTTAATTTATTGAGCTAATTGTATACACTTCCAAACTTCAACTTTGATAATAAATTTTAAGAAGATTGACTTATTAGTGGGTTTAATAAGCCTGGATAAGGTTCTGATAAACTCCACACGATTTTCTCCTTACGGGATGAAGAATATCTCATCAAGGTCCAAGTCATCAATAGTGTTTTCTCCTTACGGGACGAAGAATATCTCATCAAGGTCCAAGTTATCAATAGTGTCTCGCTTCACGGCATTTTCGGTGGCAACTCTCTCCACTATTGCTTTTGCTTTAGGCTTTAGCTTTTGCAGAGTTGATCTTCTCATCCCACCCCACTCAGTAATCATTCAAGTATTTGGCCGCAAGCTTAATGGCATCATGCTTCTCTTTAATCGTTGGTATCCCTGTAAGTTTTTTTTCCGCGCATCAACTTACTTATACTTATTTAAACCTACCATTTGATATCGAATCTTCTATATAAGGTGTTATTATAGAAGTTTTGATAAACATATTGTTATGTCTAAGATCAAAGCTTCAAACATACATGTGAATTGGTAAAATTATTCACTGTCTTTGTTAATCAATTTTAACATCTACACAACTGCTGCATACTATATCCACAAAAAGATGCTACACAAAAGGAATCAAATATATTATGGAAAATCAAAAGTCCTTACATGATAAGAAATTAAGAACAATTCTTATCAATAATCTAACTACAGTACGTCATTTTAAATTGTGTTTTAACAATAAATTGTAAATCTAGAAAAGGATATATAATATTGTTTTTAGTATAACATTTTTAAAAGATTTCGGATAAAATTTACAATTTCAAAAGCAAAAACAAATTTGTATTCTTATTATTTTTAGTTAAATAACCAGCTAAAATTTGATATTTTTGAATATTGAAATACATATTAAAAATGCATTTAATCATTTATCAAACCAAGAAAATAAATTGAATCAAACATATCCCCCGGATTATAAGTAAAGTTCATGATTTGGTTAAGTTCGGTTCAATTCAAAGAGAACTTATTGGGCTTTCGATACAGGCCCATAAAACGACTCACGTGTTACTTTTTTTAATAACCGGAGCCCTAGACCCGCCGTGGAATCGAGCGAGAGAGAGAGAGAGAGAGAGAGAGAGATCACTTGTCTCAAAAAACAGAGCGACAAAACAAAAAAATTAAAAACCAAACCTTTCGATTCCAAATTTTAGCTTTCTCTCTTTCGTTCAGTAACGGTTTTTAATTTTGACAGTTAAGTACCGTTTCAATTTTATCTCCCCGTGAAAGAAAGAAAGATGGCGACTTCTTCACCGTCTCTGAGTAACAATGGCCTCTCCGCCGTCGTCACTCCTCCCAAGACTCTCCGTGGTCTCAACAAGCCTAAGTGTATCCAATGCGGCAACGTTGCTCGCTCCAGGTCTTGTTTCTTCTGGGGATTTTGAATTTAGGATGGTTCTTGGATTTATGATGTTAAAAGGAATCGGATTTAGGGTTTTTAAGTATTGGGGTTTGAGTTTTCTCCATGATTTGGGGACTGATACGTCTAAATGTTCGTGAGATTTGGTTAAAGTTTTGAGCTTTAGTTTCGAAAGATTAGTTTTTTTTTTGAGGTAATTGTGAGTGTGATGCTGGTTTATTGATTGTAGTGGTATTGCTTGGATGTGTTCATTGCAGGTGCCCGTTTCAATCTTGTAAGGGTTGTTGTTCAAGAGCAGAGAACCCCTGTCCGATTCACGGTATGGTTTCCCCTTCGAATCTGAATTTGAGAAGATAATTTAGCTAAAGAAATCAGTTTTAGAGTTTAGTGTTAACAACGTTGATAGGGGAATTCTTGTCATTGTTTCGTTTACTTGGTAAGTTTGGGAGTTTAGTGTTCATTGAAAGATGGTTAGTGTCGGAACTAGAGAAGAAGAGTATTGGAAGACTGATTCATGGTATGGTCTCCCCTTTTCGAATCTGAAATTGAGAAGAGAATTAGCTAAAGAAATCATTTTTAGTGTTTAGTTTTGATAACATTGATAGGGAAATTCTAGTCATTGTTTCTTTCACTTGGTAAGTTTAGATGGTTAGAGTGGAGCAATGAAACCAATAGAGAAACTGGACCTAGAGAAGAGAGTATTGGAAGACTGATTCTTTGAGAGTGCTTGTTATTTAGCTGAGAGATATAAAGTGATGTTTATCATGGCTTGTTTTGGGTGCAAATGGTTGCACAATTGAAAAAGTTGAAGGAGTTGAAAAAAATTATTCAACCAAATTTCACCATTTGAATGGAAGAGGTTGAAGAAGTTGAAAATAATTATTCAACCCATTCAACCTAAAAAGTTGAAAAAATAAACTAATCCTACTGCAAAAATGTTCAACTTGTTCAACCACTATTTTGGAGATGAATGGGTTGAATATTATTCAGCCCAATTTTGTTCAACTTAAAATTTTCAATTCTTTCAATTTTAAGCAACCATTTGCAGCCTTTGTGTTTATGTCTCTGCAGTTCTTAAAGTAGCTGCAACGCCTGGTGAGAAGATGCAGGCGCCAAGTACACCATCATCAGACCAGAGATCATCTGAGGGCACTCCCGGGTATAAATGCAAACCAGTTTTCTTATTTTCTGATTTCTTAGTGCTTTTGGGGGAAAGTGAATCTGTGATGACAAACTGGTGTACTTACTTTGTTAGGGCATTTCTTAGCTATCTTGGTTTATTGAACGCAGTTGATATTCAGATGCTATATATGTATATTCTCGTGGAACTAAAAGATGGTCTCTTTAAGTTGACATTGTTCTTCTGTTGGAAACTGCTTCAGGACTACAACTAGGGTTTCGTCAATCCGCCAACTCTCTAGCAACTTTGCTCAGTTTAATAACTTGAATGCTTCCGCCCGCCAGAGAAAACCTTTGACGATAAAGGTACTAATTGACTTCATTACTCATCGAAAAAATTCTCCTATTAGTTGTTTTTCTCTAATCAGTTGTTCTTCTAATCTAGGATGCTCAAGCTTTAAATGAGTGGCGGTTTACAAAGCTTAAAGAGTATAGAGACAGAAACATCGAAGTAGAAAATGAAGCTTTTGATCGGTACATGAGTAATGTGAATTTACTCGAAGAAGCATTTTCATTTACATCTGCTCCTGATGAAGAGGTTCCCGGATCAGCAGCTTCTGAGCAAAACAGCGAGGAAAAAAATATGTCAGAGCTTAAACTGAGACTGAGATCGAACTCTGCAAGGACAGAGAGCTTTAAGAAGCAGATCACAGAGACTGTCAATGCCGGTTTGTTTAAGCTTAAGAAACCGGAATTTGGTGGTTCTTCAGATGATCAAGATGATATGAAAAGGCGGAGGAAAAGAAAGAAATGGGAAGAGAAAGGTTCAGCTTTGAATGACATAATAGATAAACTGAACAAAGCAAGAACCGAAGATGATCTCAAATCTTGCTTAGAGATGAAATCAAAACTCTGTGGTCAAGTTACTTCTGCTGCAGCATCCGAGAAGAATAAGGTTTTCCCCAGTTTAGTCCGAAAAGTTGAGATGAGTGAAGAAGCACTTCAAAGAATCAGCGAGAATCTCCAATCTTTTGACAAGGTTGAATCTTTGTGAAGTTTGAGAACATTCGGTCGATGAATTGAACTCCAGTTTGGATGGCGATAAAAGCTCCAGATCTTTTGTGATCAAAGGTATTGTACAATGATCAAACACCCCTCAAAACTGATTCATAAAGACTCAAGACTCAGAGATATTCTTGTAAAGTAGTGTTGAGCATCAATTAGATATTAGAACGCAGCATTGGATAAAGCTGTTGATTGTGTATCTCATTGGATTTTTGAATTTTTTTCACTGTATGTTAGATTTAAATTTGCTTATGTGGTTGGTAATAGAAAAACCAGGTCCAAGATCATTTTATTATGTTGTGAACTAATAGATGATGAAGATTGTTTTGTTAAATTTTTTCTATCGACGTAAAATAAAAGTTGGTTTGGTTTGGTATTTGATAACCGCTCAGTCTAATTGAACCGGTCTTTTTGGAAAATAAAATCCATCCATCATAGGCCATTTTCAACACGTATATTTGAAAATGACTAAAACCAAACTTTTAGATTCTAAATTTTGTTTTGCTGCCCCAATTCCAATATCGATCAACAACAGATCCTAAAGTTTTTTTGGAAATAAAAAAATAAAATTAACGTTTAGTTGGTTTCCACTTTCAAGTTTTCAACCATATAATCTATTTTTATATATACGTATTTATGTGTACACAAACTTTGGATATATATATAGACATAAATTACTTATATGCATAGGTGTAGATAATTCAATCTGCAAACCAACTGTTAGCATGTTGACGGGGTTGTTGTTCGTTGGAACTTGAGATCAAACAACTCAAATGAGCTCATTATAAGTTAAGCTTTCAATAATTGTTAATTATATCATTGTTACCACCTAATTTCTTCTACTATGGTTTTGGTCATGTATTATTTTTAATCGCGATAAAATGTAATAATGTAAACCATTTTATTTCTATGTTGTAACTTGTAACTTATAATTATTATTGTTACCACCTAATTTCTTCTACTATGGTTTTGGTCATGTATTATTTTTAATCGCGATAAAATGTAATAATGTAAACCATTTTATTTCTATGTTGTAACTTGTAACTTATAATTATTATTGTTACCACCTAATTTTCACAATGTGGTTTGGTAATATATCAATTTTTTAATTGTAAGATAAATTATTTGATAGTGTAACCTCCCGTTTAATATTTTATGTTGTAACCTGTTCAAGCTCCGAATATTATAACCTAAAAGAGAAAAAATGGAAAAGCTTTCAAATTCACCGATGGTGAGGAAGCAACTTAATTAGCATGTAACAATCTCGCATTTGAAGAGATTATGAACCCAACCCGAAATCTATGCATTATGAAAATATAGTTCTTTTGTTTCAGACAAAATATCATTGAAAAATATTTTCTTGTTTCAAGTTATTATTTTATGATGTCATTGTAAAATTTTGATATTCATATATGTATTTTGCTTCTCTTTCATATATTAATAGACAATATAAAGTACAAGGTATAAACTTATAATATAACATTTACTATACTTGTTAGTTTGTGTGAAAATGTAAAAGATATTTATATTAAAAATGAGGAAGTAACTAGATATTCACCCACGGTACACCGCTAGACTATTTTTTAATAAAAAAAATATGTAATTTGTTTTAAAGATTAAATATATATATATATATAACTAATGTTTATTTGTATATAAAATATACAACCTTACAAATATAGATATATTAGTTAGTATAGAAATTAGAAAGTATTTTGTATGAGGTTTATTGTTTTATATTATAGTATAACATACAATTAAATAAGTAATGATTTATAGAAGGAATATATTGTGCGTGTTTTTTTTTCTTATTTACAAAAAGTAATATTTTTGTTATTAAATTTTTTTTAAATATATGTATAGGATAATTTTGTATTGTAGTTTTGTATGTTTTATATATAAAGAATCAGTTAACTTTAGTATATATAGTTTTGTTGTGAAATGGAAAAAAAAGTTGTTAACAATTATTTGTTTGACATGAATTCCTCGTTGTTTTTCTTTTAGTAAACTTTGGTTATTAAAATAGACCCAAGATGTGTGTATATAATTTGTTAGAAATGGAAAAATAGCTATTTGAACAAAATAAACTAATTCAGTATACGTAATTGACTTTTGTATTAAAATAAACTAATATTGGTTTTTTTGTTTTGTCTAGACCGACACAATTGTTTTTATCTGACAAAACAAATCTATCAACTTTTACGTCTTTGTTTCATCCCGTCCATTACGACATCTCCGCCCATCTTGATTTTTATTCAATCAAATTCATCATCCTTATTTGTCATGATTCGTCTACGAAAGAGTGTTTAAGTTTTCTGATGAAAAAATAGGAGACATGATTATTAACTTTCGATTTTTGGCATATCTAGAACACGAAAGAGTGTTTAAGTTTTCTGGTAAGCTTTGTGTAATTGTGATTGCTGATATATAATCAGGGTTTATGTGTAGAGTATTTATACACTGATCATTTAGGTCGACTAAACAAACATGTGCACGCAAAAAATATTTGATTAAGCAACTAATTGGGGAAAAATGAGGTGTAATCTGTTTTATTTTTGGAATATTTTTAGCATTTAAATTTTATTTGTTTTGAACATATATATTATGGAAAAATAATTGGATATCAATGCAGATCGAAAATCTTGGCCACGAATCCTCCTCCAAGATTGAAAATCAATTCGTTTATTGATTAGGCCAATTATTTAGGAAATGTTTGTATAGAGAAAATATTGTATTGTAAAATTGGAAACTAAATATTAGTTAAATTAATTATAAACTTAATACTTAATGGTTAAAGGTCTGGTCCGATTGTTTTGGAAATTTTATTAGGATAGGAAATCTTGTTTCCAAAAATCGAAACTTAATATTAATTAATTAAATGAAAAAGAAATTAATAATTAATGCTAATGGCATGCTTGTAAATAAGTTACAACTTGAGGATTTATTTGCTAAATATCTCAAAAATGTATATATAGATACACACAATCAAATAGTATTAATATTAGCAAAATGAAAATGAGATGATTTAGTAATTTTATTTATTTTTCATCATTTGCATGATTTGTTTCATTTGGCTGAAATTGCAATCTACATGATTAATGATTTGTTTCTTTAAATGTAACAGAATTTCAAGGGTTTCTTTTTGTTTTAAATCACTTTACTTTGTTGAGGGAAATTTTTTTGGATCCTTCATCTTTATAAATATTCGTAACTCATGTATTTTGCTTAAATTTTTTTTTGTTTAGCAGCGTTAACTTCGGAAACATTGCTATGATATTATCCATTACTTGAAAAGTAAAAGAGATGAAAGATAAAGAATAATTTAATGTCACCAAACGATCTATCTATCATACGCAAAAGGAAAAGAAAAATGCAAACTATCAACAAAGAAGGAGTAAAACACTCAAATATAAAAATGAATAGTAGTATTACATAATAAAAGGTGGGAAGAAGTTGCTGTCTAAGACTATTTTTATCGGGGCCTCTTAATAGAGGTTGCTAGGCTCACCCTTATCGCTGGACTAGTCTTAACAATTTTTAAAACATAATTATTTTTACATCATTTGAACTTTAAAGAGATTACTTTCCAAAGCAAATACTTCCATATCATTTAATCACAATTTTAAAAGTTTATGAAATGCAATAATAAAATCTTCATTGTTTAAACCTTTAAACATTAATTTTTTTTTCAAAACTAAGAACCTCACTTATAAGAGTTTATCATTGGAGGAATATAATTTTAATTAACAAACAAAAGGTTCTTATTTTTAAAAAGTACACTTTTTAATACTAAAAAAATTAAGAACCCCAAAAATTCAAACTTACCAATAAAGATGCTCTAATGATCTAATTATGTTATCTAGTATGCTAAGGAAAGAAATCAAGCAAGTCTCACACATATGTTTGATTTCTGACTTGCACTTCATTTCCTTTTTGCTAAGAAAAATGTTGTTTATGAATTTATGTTTGGCTAGTAAAATAGAAAATGTGCAAAACAATCCAATATATAGCTTTTTTTTTTCTGTTTTTGTAACAAGAAATTTAAAAATATACATCTTTTATACAACATGTACATCTTTTAATATTCCCTCCGTTGCAAAATATAAGATGTTTTAAAGAAGTTTTTTGTTTCATAATATAAGATGTTTTCAAGTTTCTATACAACTTTTAGATTAATTTAGTATTTTATATTATGTAGTGTCGTTTATGATTGATTAAACTTGTTAAAAGTAAAACTTTTTATTCTGCTTGTTTTAGTTAAAACATTGTATATTTTGAAATTGAGGGAGTAAGTTAAAAAAAAAAATAACTTGGTCACCGAATAAACAGTAGAAATATCGATTTGCGTTTTATTTATTTATACACTTTTTTTGGTTTTTCTTGGAATATGCGAGAGTAATGGCGTGGTTGAAGACACGAGAGAGAGAGAGAAGAATCCTAAAGAAAAAGCCAAAGGCATTATTATTAACAAGAAGGAAGGAAGAGAAGAGAACCAAAAGAAACAAAACCAAACCTACAAGAAAGACTCTTTCTTCTCTCTTTTATTACTACCACACCTATATTTATATATATACAAAGACAAAGATAGAGAGAGTGAAAGGTTCACAAACAAAAAAAAACAGAGTTCAAATACGTTCAAGATGATATAAGAGATTTTGTAATCAATTCACCCATTTTTATTGTTCATATTCTTCTCTATCACTAAAATGGCTGTCCAAGCTCACCAACACCATTCCTCTAATCTCATCCTCCATAACAAAAGGTTTCATTTTCTTCCCTGTAAATTTTGTTACGATCCTTTTTTTTTTTTTTAATCTCTGTTATGTTGATTACGGTTTTTTTTTTTGTGTGAACAGAAACGGGAAAGACAAGGAACAAGATTTATCGTTGCAATCACAGACTGTTTTTGAGCAAACCAATATGTTATTCAACTATGGAGGTTCGTTATGTTCTGTTTCTTTCCCCCCCCCCCCCCCCCCCCCCCCCCCCCNCTTTTGTTGAACAAAGTGAGAATGTTTTATTTGTTCTGTAGGTTGTAACCAGAGGAAAAGAGGAAGAGAAACGAAGGATCATCATCATCAAGTGTTGTTGTTACCTCAGCAGTCTCATCATCAAGTGTTGTTGTTACCTCAGCAGTCTCATCATCAGCTCCCACAAGTTATAGACTTGTCTTTATTACAACACAACTACAATCATACGACGGCGTCTTCAAATATGGTTCATACAGGACTACGTTTATCTTCCGGCGACGATCATACACAGAAGATTCGTCCGAATCTGTTCTCCGGTTCCTTTGAAGGTGTTTTGTCTGCACATTACAATTGGCAAAGCGAGGAACTTGATGAATTGCTTCGTTCCCAGGTTTTGATTTCGTCTTTGGGGGTTTCTGAAGAGTTTTTGTTTCTTTGGTTCTCAAACCGGAACGTTAAAAATTGTTCCTTTTTTTTTTTTTGTGATAGGCGGAGGAGCTACGGCGCACATTAGTGGAGAGGAGGAAGAAACACTATAAAGCGCTTATCGGTGCTGTGGAGGAGCCGTTGGTACGTAAGCTGAAAGAGAAAGAGGCAGAGATAGAGAGAGCCACGCGCCGTCACAATGAGCTCGTGGCGCGTGAATCTCAGCTTAGAGCGGAGGCGGAAGCTTGGCAAGGGAGAGCGAAGGCGCAGGAAGCCGCCGCCGCGTCGCTGCAGGCTCAGCTTCACCAAGCCGTTAACAAATGCGGTGGTGTGTCGGCGGAGGAAGGGCTAGTATTAGGAGCTGAAATCAGCGGAGTAGACGACGCTGAGTCGGCGTACGTTGATCCGGAGAGGATGAAACGGCCGACCTGCAAAGCTTGCCGGAAAATGGAAGCGACGGTGGTGATGTTGCCGTGTCGGCATATGAGCATCTGCCCGGGATGTGACCGGACAGCTTTAGCCTGCCCGTTGTGTCTCACGTTGCGGAGTTCGAGTGTTGAAGCGATCCTTTGCTAAATGGGCCTATTTCAGGCCCACCATTTTGTTATCGTACATACAACTTTTTTTTTTAGGAAAAAATGAATGCAAAATTCTTTCTTATGAATTGGAGAAACATGTAGAACATACAAAATTGTTTCTTGAAGGTATCGAACCCACATGGGAGTTCTTGGTGCCCGAACTCATACGGGAGGCTTCCAAAGCAACATACACGCTCAATAGCAGAGAAAGCTAATGCACGATAAGACGAAGGCTCAACATGGATCAACGAATTGTTCTTAGTGTCCTTAATTATTATGATGCATTCGTGCCACCTCCTGCTCTAACTCTAATCAACAAGACTCCTGCATTGGTACTTGTGATTATTAGAAGTTTATTCCTTTAACTGTTAGGAAGCCTTGAAAATTTCACAAAAAAAAAAAATAATAACGATTTCTTTTTTCTTTTTCATTACTTCGGCTTTACAACACAAACATGGGAATGTTTTCTATTCGTACAAATCATTAGCTAAGCTAAGAAACCCATTTTGGGGGACTATAAAGAGGGGATACAGATTCTATCTTACAATTCTCTCTCAGTCATTAGGATCTACTATACCTTTCTCTGCTTCTGATAACTGAACTTCATAATCATCCAACAAGTAATCACAAATCTCGAGCAACTGATCTGCCAAAGGCGGTATGCCTGGGTTACGTCTGTCGTTGTAAAGGTGGGCATTGTATGTGATCTGCCAGACGTCGTGTCTAAACTGGTCTCGGTTTCTGTACTCTATTTTCCGTACCTTATCCCGGATTGTCGAGAGATCCATCGGGCGTTTCACAACAGCAAGATAGTCCGGAGCCTCCTTCTTGGAAACCGGTTTTAAGAAGAGGCGTGACACTTCCTCTTTAAGTCTTAGTGTGTCCACTATGCGTTCCAAGATGTTTGCTAGGCCAACCTGTTGGTAATTGAACAGAGGAGAGGAAACATATATGAGTTTCATATAGCTCCTAGCTATTAGTTTCGTATTTAAATTTCAAAATCTCTTCTTTATCAACTGGCAAGACAAGAAATCTATGTGATTACAAGTTCAGGAGCGGTGAGGATATTAGACACATGAAAGCATGCTACGTGTGCTATAGAGCAATAACTTTGACTGAACAAAGGTAAAATATGGAAGCAAAGAGAATCTTACTACCTCTCCTTTTTTGCGTCGTTTTGGTTGAGGTGCATACTCTGCACCATCTCTTTCAAAGTCGGAGACGTAGCGGCTTCTGACGTTCCGCCCTCTTTCCGGCAATCTTCTATCGTTTCTCCGAGGAGGATAATCTTCTAGATACCCTTCTACTAATTCGGGTTGCAGCTTCTTTTTCTTTTTTTTCTTCTTGGCTTTTTGTCGTTCCTCTTCCTCCCTCTCACTCCTTAATACCTCTTCGTATCTTCTGATCTCAGCTATCTCATTGGGTTCTTCTGATACAGTCATATCATCATAATCTCTTCTCGTCGTTACTTCCATATGTCTTCCCGTACTTATCTCCTCTTCCTCCCACCATACTCTATCCTCTTTTGGTCTCCGCTCTAGGGAGTTCTCTGCCAATCTGAAGCTCTGCTGCTTCTGAAAACCTGCCAGTTCTGCCATTCTTTTTGTTTTACGGGATTCAAACCGTGGACTCTCCTCAAGACTACTCATGTCATGATCATTTATCTCCTTCGAACGTTTTATAACAAGTTTCTTCTGAGGCTGTTCTCTTTCTGTTGGCGGTCGTATCACGAGATGAGGCCTGCGTGATTCAGCTTGATCTGTGTCCATGCTTAATGATGGCCGCGGAATAGAAATAGTGTGCCTGCTTGAGGCTGCCTGATTTCTCTCTGTACTAGACAAAGGTTGTCCAGAAACAGAAGGCTTGTGTGGTTCGCTCTCCCCTCTCTCTCTACTAAATGTAGGCATCAATGGATACGGAGGTCTATCAGTTTCAACCTTTTCTTTAGGTTTTGCCTTACTTGAAATCTTCAGTTTGCTGATCTTAGATGTAGACTTAGTCCCAGTGTCTATGTCAGACACCACTGCTTGCTCTGAACTTCCGGGAGCTTCAGAAACAGGTTTATCTGACAGCTCTCCAGTGGGGATACCATATCTAAACTTCCTAGGAAGACCCCCAGTTTTGGCAGTTAAATTATCTCCCTTTGGAACTTCATCAGAAGTTTTTATTGTACTTTTTGATGCAGCCTTGCTGTTCTTAATAGGTTTTAGCTTGGGCTGACCTGATAGTTCTGAAGTACTTGGCTTTCCTGCAGACTTCTCCATATCTATGCCTTCAGGTTGTGATTCTGTATTTTCTCTGTATCTTGGGCAGTGTTTATTGGTTCTCATGTGCCCATGCTGAGGAATGAAAGATAATATCAGATGCTTTTATTCTAAGAAACAAGTTTAGATAAAAAAATCTAGTCAATAAGTATAAAATACCTGACCACAGGCTCCACAAACAAAGTTCTCTCTCGCTGATTTCTTTTCCTTGAATACCTGGTTTAGACCGAGAGAACGGAGAACACCTCAGAATGACCATAAAAGTATAAAATAAGCTAAAGTTTATTCATGTTGTACTGATTTGATTGCACCTTTAGGTTTTCGTTCAGTATTTTGACCTTCCTCAGCTGGCCCAAAGAATTGCTGTTCTCTTTCACCTGTTTACTTTTGGGGGTCTTTATAATTGGGATATCAACCTGCCAATGAAGGGGAATACAAGATACGAGTTGGTCAACAGATGCAAGACATCATGGTTTGACACAGTAAATGGAGAAGACAAAAGCGAATGTTTAAAAAATATATATATATTCAAACTTGTACTGACATTTCTGATGTCTTTCACGGTGCTCTCATTTACAAAGAAAGATACATCAGGTTGGACAGGTTGGATGGCAATAGGTTTCTTCTCCATGGCAATGGCCTTTCGTAACGGTTCACCAATCTGAAAACCTACATTGGGTCGTGGAGGAGGAAAGGATCCCATTCCCTCTCCCACACCTTTCATCTTCTTCTTTTTCTTCTTCTGATCCTCATCTAAATAGGAATAACCAATCAGTGTCATTGACAAAATAACCTTTAGCTAACAGCACAAATGCTTAGTTGAAAGAAAGTACCTTGCATCAGCAATCGGCATAACTCTGCATATTCAGTAGCTTCATCTTCAATTTCTTCATCTGTCTCAACTTGAGATGGCCGCCGTCTCATCTTGAGACCCTTAACTCCGTCCAACTTGTCATTCTTAGACATATTAGATTCTTCCCCCTCCCCACCTTCCTCAGCATCAAGTAGATTTTCCAGATCTCCAGCAAAGGAGTCCAAGTCACTGTTCGCCTCATTTTCACTTTCATTCTCATCACCATCAAAAGCTGAAAGGGACAAAAGCTGCCTGTCCCAAATCTCCTGACACTTTTCTCGGGCCTGCTGTTGCATCTGCAGAAAAGACATTCTCTGGCCACGAGCATACTTGCCTATGGTTGTAGGGTCAACCTTAACACCGGATGCAGCCTGCTCACTTGATAGTTTCCGTATCATAGCTATACGGTGCCATCGAGTTTGCTTGATAATTATCTCATCGGGGACATTAAACTTAAGAAGTACCTATAAATGTAAAAGCCAAACCATAACTTAATTTCAATTTTTGATCGCTTTACTTTAGTAATAGTCTAGAAGAAATATCTAGAATCTGAAACAAAAAAAGTCTACCTCTCGAGCTGCTTCCATGCTTAATCTGCGAAGATCAGCATCTGTACCAGTGACAGTTGGGGCTCCACGACCGGCTGCTGCCTTTTTCTTCATATGCCCGGCTGCAGCTGGTGCTTTTGGTGCAGCTCTGACATAGCTGAATCCTAGACCCCGTCCAGAGGGATCACCAACCCCAGTAATTTCCAAGCGCTCTATATTTGCTCTGTCCTACTCAAACCCACAAATGAAAATCAGACATGTGAGTATCGACCCGACCAAGCAACGAAAGCATGAGGGATGACTGATCAAAAGTATTAAATCAACTCCACTGACGAGATTCAGAAAGGCTGTTAGCAAAACTAGAGAAGATAGAGCTGAAATAGATTCTAATCATGTTTGTAAAGAACTAATAATGTATCACCCCGGCGTGTCTATAAAACAGAACCAAGAACAAACACGCCTTTTACGGATTATATAGCTGGTTAGGGATAACTAACTCCTAAGTTTTAATAACATAACTTACAGATAGAAACTCATGGCTAGGTAACTCCCAAATATGGATAAATGATGCTCACCTGATTCGTACAAGCAACAAAATTACTGCTTAGATTCCATGGAGTGATCTGCAACTCCCTCTCAATATGTGATGCAGCAGCAAGAGCAATAGCTTCGTCTGGGAGCTGAGCCAATGCATTTGATATGCTGGCAGGTAATGTAAACCGGGTGATCCCTAAATGTTTGAGCCGGTACAGGCCAGCTAGCATACTCTCATAGGAACACACCTGCGCCAACAAAATATAGAATATCATGCATCTTAAAGAGTATACTTCCATTTAATGCAACTTTGGACAGTAGAAACCAAATGGTGTGTAAATCATGAAATTAACTCAAAGGCAAAACTTACATGCTCTGGTGCCACCAGCTTTTTCAGCTCATTCTCAGATGGATCTGGCAATTCTTTTTTTGACCAATATTGCTGGCCATTTTTATCCCTCTGCATT
>NC_025698.1:18097966-18111433 GCF_000633955.1 Camelina sativa | reverse complement strand
GGTACACATAAACCAACATTCTGTTCACCAAATAAGTCTGTAGATTCTTTGATCCAGGAGACATTACTTCCATGCGAGGTTCCTGGAAAAAAATAAAATCTGAGCACGCCGATTTTATGAAATGAAACTAGAGCAAAATAAGATGAAGATTGCCACAATAACGTATGCTGCAGGCAAAATAAGATGAAGATTGCCACAATAACGTATGCTGCAGGTAAACACTTATAGCCCAACTCTAGTTTCTTAAAACACAGCTGAAATGAACATCTCACATCTCTCTGATCACTAGAAGACCTTCCCCAACAATACTAAGTTATTCTAAACCTGTTAGTTTACTATATGCTTCAATGACTTATCCTAAGATTTGCTAGGACATCAACACCTAAGTACCAAAGGGAAATGTGATAACGCAAAAGATATAATTTAATTCGCTNCTACAATAAAAAATGGATGTTAAAAAGCATCCAGTGTGGAAACATTTTTAAAGTACACAAAAGAGTGCAAATACAGAATGTTATTAAAGTAAGTATACGAGTGCCCACTTACTTGCTCAATTTACTCTTCATTGTCTGCAATTTAATCGCTGGTGCTGAATGAAAAACTCTCAAACTATGAATGCCGGATTTATTAGTATTTGCTTGCAGTTGCTGAGAGCTTTTTCCATTCATATAAAACTTGTCATTAGAAATATTAAATTGCCATCCAGAATTTGATTCAAAGCCTTCATGAAAGTCTTCATCCTTGGATTTTGAAGACCGGGATACAATCATAGCTCCAGCATGACGTTGAAGATTTTTGGTTTCCTCATTATCCACAATTTCAAAGACCATTTGCTCATCTTGAAGATCAAAAATTAGTTTAGATCTGCTCAACTCTTTATCTGAGTCCCATATTACACTATCTAACCATGCCTCATCCCCCAAATCCCTCTCTCGCAATACAAGTCTGCTAAAGCGCCCAAGAGCTTCGCTTTCAAGTCGCTTTATATTCTCTACTCCAGCTTCATCATTTGCTCTAAGATGATTCTCGTCCCACTGGGATTCTAAACGTAACAGTTGTGGATGATGTCTACTTTTGTTAGTGGACTCGTTTGTAGACTGGGAACCTCTTGAGCCAAAAGACTCCAACAGATTGGCAAAAAAAGGCATAAGCATACTATTGTCAGCTTGAACTTGTTCTCTAGAGTTCATCACATTCAAGCTTTCTTGATCAGTCTCTGAATTTGTTCCATCAACCAGCATACCTTCAGGCTCAAGTCCAGATTCACAGCCCTGACCAGAAGTACCACTAATTTCAGGTGAATGCTCCCATAGAATCTGATGTTCCCATTCATGCTGGTCAAGAGGAAAAACTTCCATCGATAATTGAGACTGGCATAGAGATGAATTATCATCTAAGTCCTGCTTCAACATTTCACCCATGATACATGAATCCCTTCCTAGCTTGGTAAATTCCCTTGATTCTGGTGGGATACCACCCATTCTGCCAGCTTGTACCAGCTGTAACCCCTCTCTAATTGGAAAGGGAACATCTAGCTGAACCAGATCAGCTTGTTTTACATGAGTATCAACCCTACCATGGCTCTTTAGGAGTACCTCCTCATCGTCTTCGACAAGCTCAGAAATATTCATAGATTTGTATTTGTCTGTACGAAATAAGGCTATGATGTAAGAGTTCCACATGAAGAAGTGAATTACAAACAAAATGCAGAGACGACAGAAATGATGAAATGGAAAGAAATATGAAGTTGCCTAGAAAATGATATGGGATGAACCAATTACACAGATCTAGCACATTCTAGCCAATAAAGACTGAGCCGCATAAAAGGAATTGCTATCATGGTTTCAACACTTAACTTAGCCGCATAAAAGGAATTGCTATCATGGTTTCAACACTTAACTTTATTTGATTTTGCAGATTTAAATGCATGGACATCACAAAAAAATTTAATAGGGTTCAGAAGAAACATATAGGAAAAACATTCCAGATCATTTACCTCTACAAGTGACATATCTATTTTCTCTCCTGTCGCGCTTCTGTGGTGGCTCATGGATAGCAAATATCTCGGAGAACTGTAAGATGACCATACCATCTTCCACATACAACGTAGGCAGTGGGGCGGCGCCTTTCTCATCCAATGTACCTTCCAATAACTCATCCACCTCCTCCTGAATGTTTTGATGAGATCACTAACAGAACAAAATCACCCCACAGCAAAGAAGAAAAAAAGTAGTTTGAGACACAATTTCCCTTTATTTTGAGGGGGAAACTGACCTCCTGGACATCTTCTGTGTCCATCTGATCCTCGGTTTCCAAATTTCTATCCTCATACTCCAAGGCCTTGTCTTCCTTTAAGACAACTGCAACACAAAAAAATTGTCTTATAATCAGTGACACAGGATACATATAAGATAAATTCCATGTGTTCTGATCTCAAGGACTTAAAAACGCGCTATACTACAGCTTTGCAAATAACCATTTGCCTGAGCTCAACAAGTAAAATTACCTGGAGAATAACTCACCTAAACCAATTTCAGAGCCATGAAATGACACAACAAAAGTACTATGTGCTAATCTTTTTGTTCAAAAAAAACATAAATTTTGAATTGCAAACCTGGTTCCCTGTTAGCAGTTTCAAAAGATTTTTCAACTGGCGGATGCACCTCCTCTTGTTCTTCTTCCTCATCATAATCTTCATCGTCAAACACAGAAGCTCTGGAAGTTAAATTACCCAAGGCAACTGCAGTCGAAAAATACTCCTTTTTTGGTAGTAAATGATCTTCCTCGCTAACTACTTGAACTTCGGGCCCATCATACTCTTCATCAATATCCTCATAATCGACAGCATCCTCAGCTTTTCTATCATAATCTACACAACATATCATCACATTTAGTGAAAAAGATGACCAGGATTTGGGTATTGTAAATAGTATCAGTATGTAACTACTATGGGTGGGAATGTTGTCAAGATCTCCAACATCGTGTTAAAATGGTTATACTGTATATAATGATTTACGCAAGACAATATATTAAACATAGTAAATAGATAGATTATGACTACAACCAAAGTAGGAAGAATGCAAGACAATTTCGATGGAAATGGAAACGTCCACTGGGAGAAAAAATTCTAGCAGGTTTCCTAGTAAATCACTTGTTGGTAGAAGGGGTAGAATGCAAACTAGAAGTTATATGAATAATAAAAACTGCATGAGATAGACGACCCTGGCAGACAACATCACCTTGCTCAGCTGGATCACTTGTTGTACGTTCTGATTTTGCCAACAACTGTTGAGTTTAGAAACACCATAGTTGGCATCCAAGTACAACAAAAAGAGGATTAAAAATCAAAAAGAAGACCCGCATTCACTCGCCTATAAACTTTAGGAAACAAAATGTCAAAGAGTGCGTAGAATGTTACGTTTATATCTGGTAGAGATGAACCCAGCTTATCTGCCAATGCAGAAAGATGTTCTTTGGCGTCCTGTAAAGTTTAAATGTTATCATTGGCACATGTCAGAGAGAAGAGACAGCAAAGTGAGACCAATTTTTCCATGAAATAATGTGTTCAACAAGGTCATCATACTGAAAGAGTAAAACAGATTACCTCATCAAGGTAATCAGCATCCAAGTCCCCAGAGTTATCAACATTTCCAAAGATGAATCCAAGGTTAAAACCCCTGCTGTTGTCCTCATGTTCCTCATCGTCATCTGTAACGGACATGTAAGATATTGGTGTTCACCAAACAAATCTTGGCTAGCATCATGTGCTAATCATCATGAATATCTAGAAAATCACAATGCACACATTATGATTGCATATTGACACTCTTGTTAAACTGCAAAATCCAAGGTCACCTTATCATTGGATTATTCTCTCTATCATCTCTTATCAGGCTTACATTCCTTAGCCTCTACCTAGTGAAACTACTATTCCCAATCTCTTCGTCAACTAAAATCCTACAAACCCTCTTCCCACTAGAAATAAAACGATCCTAACTCGAACATGTCCTGGACACTCAAAGACTGATCCTTTTCTACTCAAGGAAATCCAAAAATATTCGAAAACATAAATCATTCATGAGCTGGTCTAATTGCAGCGATAGTAGCTACTCAGGGACACCTCTAGTTCCAGAAATTGCACTAATCCGAGATTCCACAAGTACGCAACCATAAGCTTTAGGTAAAGCAACAAACTTTTGATAAAGAAGCAACATATATATTATTTACCTGAATAAGTCTCGTGGGAACCGCCATTGGATTCAGCCATATTCAAAGCTTTAGGTACAATGGTCGAAATCGGAAGACGGCAAGACAACTTTATCCCTTCCCAGATCCCCAAGAACCATTAAAACTCAATCGAAACCTTCAAAAGACACAAAAGAGATAATTACAAATTACAAACCAACCTAAGAAGATACCCAACAACAACTTCATCAAAAAGCGCCTCAAATTTTGCTTTTAAAACACAACGAAATCGAAACCCCATTGATCAATTCTTCGAGTTAAGCTGAGTTGCAATCAAAGCTCGATGAAATTGAGAACACGATACAATACCATTCACTGAACGTGATTGTTGGGTGGGTGGGGAGTCTTCCTTGAAACCCTAATTGAGGGTATAAGTAAGCTTCGTCGGAGAAGGTGAACCAGCTCTAATCGGACGAGACGGTACGATGTCGGAAAGAGGTTCCGAGGTAGCAAAATCTCAAATCGGAGGAAAGAACCAATTAAAAAAAAAAAAAAAAAATTGTAATAATGAAGAAATTGCGAAGCGACCAAGACGAGATTGTGAGGGCATTTATAAAAGTTTTTAACCCGACCCGAATAAAAGTTTAGTTCCGGGTCTAAATTCTAAACCGGAAAAAAAAATCAATTTCGTTGTTATTGAGGTGGTTTGGTAGAACTTTATACAGAACTCGGTATACAATTTTGTCAAATACTTGTTTTTCTTTAATCATGACAATTTTTTTTATTAAGAATCTAATAGATAAATATATCTGTTATACTTTCAAGAAAATATTTACAAAACAAAGATATACTTTAAATAAAAATTATTTTTAAAATCTTATTATATAAACTTTAGTTTTCAAAGTAAGTAACTCACGTGCTCGCGACACGTGTCAATTTTAAAGATTAGAAATTTTATATGTGTTATACAAAAACTTTGTTTTAACAAATTTTAAAATTAAAAAGATAGTTATAATAAATTAAGCATTTTTTTCTCTGCGACGTCGTTGGCTTTGCTTTATAAATTAAGCATTTAAACAATTTTATTAAATACAAAAATATAGTTCTTACATGTATGTAAAAAGATAATACTAATTCTAATTTTAAATTACTAATTCTATAAGGAAAAAAAATTAAAACAATTATAAAATTAATTACTATAATACCATAATTAAATAAATTATACCGCCAATTATTTATCCTAAAGAAAAAGGATTGTAGATACTCACCTTCATATAAACAAATAAATTTTCTCGTAACAAAATAGTTTCTTCAAATACACCATATATTGAACTTTGTGGTATTATTAAAAAATTTTTTGTAAAAAGATAATTCATATAAAGTTGTCTCATTTTTATGAAGATATTATTGTAAAGTAAAGCTATGTGACAATTCTATAAACTATATGATATTTTCTCTCTCTCTTTCTTTGTCAAAATTTAACTATGAGATCAAACTTTACTTTAAAAAATCATATGCTTACATAATTTCAGTGTTCTAAAATGCGCTATGCGCTTGCTACGCGGTGGACAAACGCCTAGCGCCTAACTGTATATGCGGGTGCCTAAGTGAAATCTAGGCGGATTATATATTTTAGATATATAAATATATATTTATATAAAAATAATATTTACATATATATATATATGATGAAAACTTATACACTTTAATTTTAGAAAAACATAAAACAAAAAGATAGTATCAAATATTATATTCAATTAACTCTTATCTATCAAAATAGTTTAGAATCTATAATAATCTCACATTTTAAACAACAAAAAAAACATAATCCATTCAAAAACTTGTAAAATTGACAAAATGTAAGTTTATACTTACTTTGGAACCAAATTAAATTTCATAAGTTTAGACTTTAGAGGCTAATTATAATATTTATTTGAAACAAAAATATTATTTTAAAGAATATTTAATTACAGTATTTTTTACTATTTTAGTCAATACACCGCCTAGAATCCGTACAGGCGTCCGCCTAGACCGCATAATGTCCGCCTAAACGCTATTAGGCATCCGAATTATTTAAAACCGCCTAAAGTACCGTATAGCTAAAATTCGAGACGTTCGGTCACCGCATAGCGTATAACCGCCGCCTAGGCACCCGCTTAGGCTGCATTTTAGAACACTGGGTAATTTAGAGCATATGTATGCATATTATGCATATATTCTTATTTATTGGGATTAGTAAACTTATCTTTAAATTCATATTTTATTTCTATTTTTCAGGTATAAAATTTTTGTGAAAAAATACTAACCGATTAATTTATGATAATGTTAGTATAGTTTTTTTTTGGACATGGATAATGTTATTATAGTTTTATTTAAAATTAGTTGGACACATAGTAAAATTATTACGTATGAGATTACAAAATATATAAAAAATATAGTTAAGTTATTGTTACTTTTTCAAACATGAGATAATATGAGTTTTCAGTTTTTTTTTTTGTGAATTATATTTGATTAATTTTTAGTTTTTTTTAGAATTAAGTAAGATATAAATTTGATACAATGCACATATTTTTTTTTTATGAAAATTGTAAATGTTAATTATTGGGATTAAGTGCATAGAATTAAAATCTAATTTTTTATGATGTAATATATAGAGAAATTGTATTGCAAGGTGGAGTGTGAACTCTAAATCCGGTTTTTAAAAAAATCAAAAGAAATAAAATTCACATATTTTCTTTATATCCGCGTTGATTTTTATTCTATAAATTTTAGTTTCCTACTAGAATTTTGAAAAAGCAAAAAAAATATATTTTTATACCATTAAGATTACATAAATGTCGTTTAAAATATATTTAATATTAAATAAATAAAATTCAATGATAAACGTACTAATACTCGTTTTAATGTATATATAATGATTTTAAAATAAAACTTGTAAATTAAATTTTAGATATGTGATATTAAATATTAATAATAAATATTAACCTACTATAAAATTATTTTTTGTGTTTATGAGTCTCTTAAATTTATTTTACTATTCAAACTGTTTTCAAATAGAGACTTAAAGATTAGTTAAACATGAAATTTATATTTAAAAAAAAAATTCTGTCGATACAGTGTGAAAAGAAACGGCTTCACAGTTGTTCTAATACAAACAATTTTATCTGTTTCACATCACATTCACGAAAGATCAGTTATGTTAATAAAACATTTGATATTACGAACTATGGATAAGGTCTACTTACATAATATTAGAACCTTCAATAAATTTTGCATTCACTTATATATAAAGAAAATGCATTCTCCGAAAATCAAATCATATACCTTATGTAAAAGTTTTAATAGCTTATCGTTTATTTTGAAAAGGAAATAAGAACAATAAATTATCAAAACGAATGTTGCATTGTAGAATTATTGTTATACATAATTTGTTTGACTTGTGTTCCGGAGAGAAACTATATGTTGCATTGTAGAATTATTGTTCACGAAAGATTTTGAGATAAGAGGTTTGGTCTCACTAATCTAGTGAAATAAAAAAAATTTGGTAAAAAAGTTAAGAGGAAAAGTTGCATCGTAGAATTATTGCTCATAAAATATTTTTGATAAAAGAGTTAGGTAAAAAAAATGGAATAAGATAATAGAAGAAAAAAAATGAATATGTTGTTCGTAAAAATGTAACATTAAAGTATTTAATCAGTTCATAAAAGATAAAAATAATTTTTTATGAGAAAATTAACAATTATGCCATATTTTTGTTACCATAACTTTTAAAATGCCACATTCTAAAACTCTTTTCTAAACTTTTCATGGAGATGAATTAAAATGATCGTTATACCCTAACCAATAGCTAAACAAAAAAACTTTTTTCTTTTATTTATTTTCTTTCTCTCTTATCACATTCATCTTTTTTATGTCTCGACTTCTTTTATTTTTTGGTCTGTCTTTCTCTTTTTTTTTTGTTTTCTTCTTCTTCCCTTTCGTATTTTATTGTAACTATTATTAATCTTTTTTGGAGTTTCAAATCTACTAGAGTTTGGCTAAGAGTTCGATTTAAGCTGAGTTATCAATCGATTTGTGGTAGAATTGTTGTCATCGGCGATGTGTTTTGTTGAATTTTGAAGGTTCTAGTTTTTTCTTCTTGATAACTTAGTGATATATCTATATTTTGTCTCTGCTAAACATGTTTTTGTCATGCATTTAGTAAGGATAACTAATTGTTTTGCATAAATTTCTAGTCTCTTTTGTACACTTTGCATATTTAGGTAGTTCTTGCATTATCTTTGCATACATCGTGCATTTTGGAGTATTTCAGGTATTTAGGAGACTTCGGAGTCGTGCCGATCGAGTCGCGCAGTCGTCCCGATTGAGTCGCGCAGTCGTGCCGATCAAGTCGTGCAGTCGTGCCGATCGAGTCGCGCAGTCGTCCCGATCGAGTCGCGCAGTCGTGCCGTTCGAGTCGATGTCACTCCACTTGAGCCAACGCCATCAGTCACTCGAGCTATTACTCATTCGCACATGTCAAGAAGACGTTCCATCTTACACGCTTCAGGAGATTCCCAAACCGACTCCTCATCTTGTCGTTTTAAGTTTTAGGGATTTTATGTCTTTACTATAAATACGTTTTGTTAAGTCTTGGCGACATCATCTTAGTTTTTATCTCGTTTTCTTTTGTAAGGTTTCCCTAGCCACCAAAAACGTACTCTGATTTTGTATCCTGAGATCTTTGAACTTATTCAGTATTTTGATTTGATTCCTTCTACAAAGTTGTTCTTCACATTTTTACTTATCTAAGAATGCTTGTTTCAATGTTTTCTGAGTTTGTATTGTTGATGATGATTTTCGGATCTGAGTAGTGCGTTAGTTCTTGAGGATGGGATAGATTAGGTGGAGGATCTTAGGATGTAGAGTGTTTAAGCGTTGATTGTATGATTCCCTTCTGGACTAGAGTAAGAAATACTAGTTTTTCTCTGATCAATTGGGACTAGGTTTGAGACATTTCCACACCCAAAAGGTGTTTGATGAAATGTCTGACCAACTAGTGCCAGAGACTTACGTTCCTAGCCTAAGAGATTAGTTGTCTAGGATGTTTGTTGATGTGAATGAACTTGTTTTTCATGCCATGCTTGATCATGTTTCTCTAGCGAGAGCTAGGTTTGGAAGTGGTTGAGTTTGAGTAGCTTTTGTCAAGAGATTGGATTAGCTAAGAAGTGATGTTCATTGTCTAGGGATAGATTGCTTGTGGCATGTTAAACACTCTGTAGACTAGGATACTCCACCGACGTCAATTACTCCCACCCTTAGGACTTCTTTCTTTCTGATTTTTATTACATTCGTGGAATTGTTTCGTTTCCTGCTTTCTAGTTCATGCTTAGACTCATTTATGTTTTTATTCATTTTCGCTTCTTGTCATGCATTCTCGTTTCTAGTTCTGTGACTCATTTCCGTTTTGCATTTAATCATTCTAGGATTGTTACATAAAAACACTCTTTGAATTGGCTTAACTTGTGACTTCTTGATTGCATCTTGAGTGATAGTAAACTTTCCCAACTGGATTGACACCTTAAGTATTACAACGCATAAGGTTAATTGAGACCTATTAGGAGACACAAAAATCTTAGTATCAATTTGGCGCCGTTGCCATTTGGGATTCGTTTTGCTACATTTAAGATTTCAAGTTTTGCAAGATTAAGTTCTTTTACACATATCATTCTGAGTACTGACTTGTTTTGGTTGTCTGCTTGTTTGTTTTACATAAGGAACCTGTTGATTGCAACGTTGCATGCACACCAGATCAAGAGGACATCAAAACCTCCTTCCTGCTAGCGACAATATCAACCAGTTACAAAGACCACGACAAGTTCGTCAACTCGTTGATCATCCCGCACCAGTCAATATGGACCAACAGAATGGACCAAATCCGGGACCGCGAAACATTGGTGCTGGGGATGCACCGAACACTCACACTCAGCGTGCTGGAATCGTCCCTCCTGCCGTGCAGAACAACAACTTCGAAATCAAAAGTGGTCTGATCTCCATGATCCAAGGCAACAAGTTCCACGGGTTGCCTATGGAGGATCCACTCGACCACTTGGACGAGTTTGACCGTCTGTGCAGTCTTACCAAGATCAACGGCGTGAGTGAGGACGGTTACAAGTTGCGCCTCTTCCCATTCTCCCTGGGAGACAAAGCTCATCAATGGGAGAAAAACCTTCCCAAGGGATCAATCACCACTTGGGACGCCTGCAAGAAAGCCTTCTTGGCCAAGTTTTTCTCCAACTCCAGAACGGCACGTCTCAGGAACGAGATTTCCAGCTTTACTCAGAAGAGCTCAGAATCATTCTATGAAGCATGGGAGCGCTTCAAGGGCTACCACAGCTAGTGTCCACACCATGGTTTTAGCAACGAGTCACTACTGAGCACTCTCTACCTTGGTGTGATACCAAAGATACGCATGCTGCTTGACACTGCTTCAAACGGAAACTTCCTGAACAAGGACGTCAATGAAGGATGGGAACTCGTTGAAAACCTCGCCCAGTCTGATGGCAATTATAACGAGGACTATGACCGCACAGTTTGGGGCGACACTGGGTCTGAGGAGAAGTACAAGAGGGACCTCAAGAACGTTAATGAGAAGCTTGACCGCCTCTTGCTCAATCAACAGAAGAGCGTCCACTTCGTATCTGAGGGTGAACATTTTCACGTCCAAGATGGGGAGGGTGAGCAGTCTGAGGAGATCAGCTACGTCCAGAATCAAGGTGGATACAACAAGGGTTACAACCCCTATCAGACGAACCCCAATTTATCTTACCGGAGCACCAACGTTGCAAATCCACAAGATTAGGTGTACCCTCCTCAACAACAACAACAAGGTCAACAAAAACCTTTTGTGCCTTACAATCAGGGATTCATCCCTAAACAACAGTTCCAGCAAGGTTACCACGCTCCCTCAGGACCACCACCAGGATTTCGCCCTCAACCGGTTCCGCCTTCTCCAGCTCCTGATCAAGAAATGAAGCAAATGATGCAACAACTTCTTCAAGGTCAAGCTAGTGGTTCTCTCGATACTGCTAAGAAGTTTGCTGAACTCAGTCAGCGGATGGAATGTTCTTACAATGATCTGAATGTTAAGTTTGAAGCCCTTAACTCCAAGATGAAGTATATGGAAGGAAAGACTGTCTCTACTTCTACCCCAACACCTGGCCAACTACCTGGAAAAGCAGTTCAAAACCCCAAGGACTATGCTACTATCCATGGTACCACCACCCAAGCTGTAGATGCACGGCTCACTGCGGACAATGAGAGTTTAGATGGGGAGGATTTTCTTCAAGATGAAGTTCAGATAGAGGATCCCATCGAGGTGCTCAAGGATCCAATTGAGTCAGCCAAGCAATATGATCCTCAAGCTACGAAAGAACCCGCTGCTCCCAAGGATAAACCTGTGAGATTCATTCCTCCACCATACAAGCCACCTCTACCATTTCCAGTGAGGTTTAAGAAGCAGCTTACTGAGAAATATAAAGCTCTGTTCGAAAAACAAGTCAAGGAGATTGAGTTGAGGATGACGTTGCTGGATGCATTTGCACTAGTTCTTCATTACCAGAAATTCCTCAAAGACTTGGTGATGGAGAGATCAAAGGAAGTTCAAGGCATGGTGATACTAAGCCACGAGTGCAATGCCATCATTCAAAGGGAGGATTTAACCCGCAAAAATGACTCTGTCCAAGAAAGCAAACAACTTGATGTGTCACCAGGTGAGACACACAATCACGTGGATCAAGTAACTATTAGTGTAGACACTCGTATAGCATCTGGACATGCTGAAGAACGAGTTGTAACCGGGAGAAAAACAACTCTATCCAGTGCACCACCCTTTTTATCCTCTTTGCCAATCCCTGGAACATACAAAAGGGAGTTAGTAGAGAAGTACAAAGCTGAGTTTGATCAACAATTGGAAGAACTTGAACTCCATATGCCACTACCTAAAGTCTCAGGTCATATACCTTCATCCCCTAAGTCCTTTAGGGAACCCATTATCCAAAGAATCAAGGAAAAGGAGGAAGCAGCTAAGACAACTCATGAAAAGGTTAGATACGATGAGGAGACAATCATGTTGAGTAACCAACGTAATGAAGTGGAGATGATTGTCCCTAAAAAGCTTGAAGATCCTGGGTCTTTTACTCTACCTTGTACTATAGGTCCATTGGATTTTAGTAACAGCCTATGTGACCTTGGTGCTTCGGTCAACCTCATGCCACTCTCTCTAGCTCAGAGGTTAGGATTCAACAAATACAAGTCAAGCAACCTCTGCTTGATATTAGCTGATAGGACTACTAGACTGCCTCATGGTCTATTAGAGAACCTTCCCATCAAAATTGGACAAGCTGAGATTCCTACTGACTTTGTGGTAATGGAAATGGATCAAGAGCCTAAGGATCCACTAATTCTGGGAAGGCCTTTTTTAGCTACAGCTGGAGCAGTCATTGATGTCAAGAAGGGGATGATTGATCTCAATCTGGGGAAGAACTTCAAGATGAAGTTTAATATTAAGGATGCTAAGAAGAAGTCAACTATTGATGGGTATACCTTCGTGATTGAAGAGAAAGATCAGAACGCTGGGTTTGACATCTTTGAGGGTGTGAATGAGGCAGACACATAAATTTGGGTAACCAAAGAAAAAACTCGAAGGGGCACTCAACCGTGTTCCAACTCGAGTGTAGTTGTTGCTCTCCCTAAGCGTCATGACCTGCTTCCTAACTTCACCAACCGCAAGAGACACGTCCTCCCGCGCTTGACAGTTTGTCTGAACTCCAAACTACCAAGATTCTAGGGGATTCAGTGAGAGAGTTAACAACTATGGTGAAGGAGATGAGTTGGCAAATCAAAAAGCTCCAAGGTACAATGAGAAGTTATCCTCCAAGGAAATTAAGGCAGAGGTTTGAGATAATGAAGAAGAGTAGTTCATTTGTTGTTGAACCTGGACAGAATGTTGAAGAGTATCTGGCTAGACAAGACATACCAGAGGGGAGCTCATCACCGCTCTATGAACCCTCAAAGCATAATGAGTATGCAAAGTCAAGCTCAGAGACTTAAAACAATCTCACTTGGGAGGAAGTCCCAAAGGTATCACTGTAAATATTTTTTTTAGGACCCTTTGGTTTTTAATTTTTGTTTTTGGTTTTCTGTGTTCAGGAATCTACATAAGGGAGTATGTGCAACAGAGATAGAAGGGAGTATGTGCAACAGAGATAGAGGATACAGAGAAAAGTAGTGTGAAAAGGAGAG
>NC_025698.1:18096324-18097950 GCF_000633955.1 Camelina sativa | reverse complement strand
AAAAAAAAAAAAAAAAAAAAAAAACAAGAAATCGATCCACTTGCTCTTCTCCTTTTCCTCCCCACGTGAATTTTCAACCCCCCCATCACCTCACCTCCCATCCATCTTGTTCCCTTTCACACAACACATTTACTTTGTGTCCTATCTCCCCCATCTTCACTCACCCACCACTCTCACCTACCACACTCCATCTCTTTGCTCCCCATCGACGCACACCCCTCCCCCCTTATTTATTAAACACTCTCTCCCTCTTTACTCCCACCAACAAAACACAATTTCACCGCTCAATCTTCATCTTCGACCTGTTGCAGTTCACTCGTTGCTGCACCTCTCTTTCGAGCCAGCATCGCTGAACTCTCGCCCGAGCCAAGTCGTTCTCGCCGAAGCTCCACGCTCCCGTTCATCACCACCGTCTCACCCCGCACTTCTGTTTTGGGGGAGTCGATACGCCGCCATCGTCGTCTACTTCCCAACCGCACACCCGACACACTCAAGCCGTTCGCTCAACTCAATCGAGTCGGTGTACCTCTCTCCCTCGTTGCCTCAATCGAGCTGGTTTCACTGCCTCAATCGAGCCACGGGTGAACTCTCAATCAAGCCACGGTCGAACGTCTTCAATCGAGCCACTCTCGATTCACTCTCTCCGCCCGACAACACATTCGTTCTCACAAGATTCCTGCTCCAACGAAGCTGCACATCACAATCGAGCCGTCTCTAGGAAGTGTCAATCGAGCCATTCTCACCACTGCAATCGAGCCATCGTCGAACTCCCGCTGGACCAACGGTATTGCTTGCCATTATCACCACTCGATCCGCCCCCTACGCGCTCTGACTCGATCGACAATGACGAACGTCTCTCGTACTACTTGACTCGATCTACCGCTGTTGTTATTCACACGTCTTCACGCCAACCGCTCGAGCCGCCGTCAAATCCTCCCTCGAATCTCACCATCACTACTTCACTCGATCGGTTTTTCTCGCTCCGTCGTCACCGCTCGTTCCACTCGATACACTGAAGTCACCACCGTCAACTCGATCCAAAACCCCCGTCGACTCGAACCAGCTTCACCCACATCCGATCGAGTCACGCCATCGCCGGACTCACCTCGCTCGAGTCACGCCATCGAAGCATCGTCCACTCGATCCAGCTCGTTTGATTCACCGACGTGAACCATACTTGTCGTTTCCGTTTGATACACTCCTCTCTTAGCATTCTAACAATCAAGTTTGTTAATTGCTCTTATTACTCGCTCACTAACGTATTAACGTTTAGCTTTGAGTTTACATGTTCCAGCGAAACAGAAAAAGTACTGAGTTTATACACGAGATGCGAGAGGCATATGGTTGTGTCGCCGGAGAACGTTCATCCCCCGAATCCATGGCGAAGCGTTTCATGAAAATGAAGAACATGGTTGACGAGGTTGTTGGGGGTTCAGAACAACCAGCGGGTTCGAGCAGACCAGACAAACCGCTCTCCAAGAGCAAGAGTCGCGGGAAGAGACCGACACGAGCTTCCCTCTCGGGAGACCAAGGCAGTGATTACGAACAGGAAGAACCTGCGTTGCGTCCAGCACAAGAGCCAAGGAAATCTGTACGACGGCGACAATATGAGACGAAGCTGACTCC
>NC_025698.1:18078486-18095683 GCF_000633955.1 Camelina sativa | reverse complement strand
AGCTTCCCTCTCGGGAGACCAAGGCAGTGATTACGAACAGGAAGAACCTGCGTTGCGTCCAGCACAAGAGCCAAGGAAATCTGTACGACGGCGACAATATGAGACGAAGCTGACTCCCAAAGAGTACTACGAGCTGTTCCAACAGTGCGAGTTCAGTGGAACCAGATATCCACATCCTGAGACGATGGAGCTGCTAGGGATTGGGGAGGATGTTCAGTACTTGTTTCGGCGATGTCATCTGGAGAGAGTTATGAACACCCCCAAGAATGGATACAGAGAGGAGACAATTCAGTTCCTTTCCACCTTGGAGATGCACTGGTACGCGGATGAGCCAGGCATGATGTCTGATGGAGGATTGGGCTACATTACCTTCCGCGTTCATGGCCAGTTCTGCAATCTTACATTCCGAGCCATCGAAGAGATATTCGGTTTTCCCAGCGGAACAGGAACCAAACCGCAGTTTGACAGGAATGAGATAACTGCTCTCTGGGCAACGATCGGTAGCATGCCAGAATTTACTACATCAAAAACAAAGGCGACGAACCTGAGAAGCCCGGTGCTGCGTTACTTCCAGAAAGCCGTCACAAATGCCTTCTATGCCAAGGAGATTAAGGGATATATTACTTATGGCGAGCTTGAGATGATCGATCTGGCACTTAAGGGACTCTCGTTCACTTCCATGGATTGTACCGCACTGCAAGGCGACATGTCCAACACCTCCGTCTCGCTCTACCTTCTCAACTACATCATGTCATACAAGACTTGGGTCTCGAGACTCAACAGCAACCACACTCCAGGAATAATGTGCATGGGAGGTGTAGTGACTTGGTTTCTTGAGGCTGCAGGAGTTGCTCTACAATCCGAGTTGTACCTACCACGCTGGATAGACATAAACAACTTGTGGCAGCTACGCACTTTGGACTGGGGTATGAGGAATGGACGATTGCCATACAAGTTTGTGCATCCTGCGGTCGGTCCCAAGAGACTACTCCTCCCTTGCGTCGACTTGACTACAATTTTGAGCGGTGAGCATATCTCCCCTGCAGAGACATTATACAATTCTGATGTTGAGGAGCACCACGTCAACGTAGCAGAAGCAGGAGATGATCCGATGGAAGACGACGCAGTTGAGTACCGCCCTGAGCAGTTCCACTTTGATGAGTACTCAGAACCAAGAATGGCCAGAGGGGTCAGAGCAGCTCATGACCGCCTCAACAAGCTTCAACAATGGGGGAAAGCTAGAGACAAGGCGCTCACCAGCCTTTCCAAGACTGTCAAGAAACTCGTGCGTATGTTTAGCTGCTCGACTTCCACAACCGCCGTCCATAGGTCTATCCCCGAGGATAACAGACCAATGTCAGCACGCCCTTCCGCGAACCTAGAGCGAACAACTTCTCCGATTCCCTCTCCAGCACGTCAATCTTCATATGTGTCACGGCAGTGGCAGCTTACTCCCGCCCCTTCACGCCACTCATCACATGAATCTAGGGAGAGAAAGGGACGCGGTTCGCGTGGTTCAAGAGTCTCCTCAAGTCGTCGATCAGCGCGTCGTTCTGCAGCTCAATCTGAGCAAGAGGTTGAGCAACAAGTTGAGCAACAAGGCGATTACCAGCCTACGGAAGTGGTAATGTTAGTCTCGGACCATGGCGAATCCAGAGTTGATGACATGCAGTGCGACGAGCAGCCGAACACTTATCAGAACACGCAAGCGGTTAAGCAACAAGTCGACCAACCAGCTGAGACCACTCCCGCGGATCATGAACACCGTGAAGGATAGAGCCAGTATTACACACCAACTCCTTGGGTGAGCTCCGACTCCTTCTTCTACTATTGAGGTACTCCGACCTTCCCTTGTATATACCATTTCATTTGTGCATTGTTTCTGCTGTGATTCTTAAATTCTCCTGCAAATTCTTCTTACACAGGTGACTGTGTAATTTAAGTTTGGAGGAGGGTTTGAGATGATGTATCTGATGACGTTTTCTGTGATTCTTATTTCAAATTTTTGCATCATATCATGTTTGAGTCTGCATTCATCTATTTGCATAGAAAAGCCATAAAAATTTGAAAAATTTCAAAAATTTCCACAAAAACAGAGTGTTCATGTAGTTTGCATTTGCATATTAGGATTGAGTCTAGTGTTGTTCATTTAGGAATGTTGCACTTAGTATAAGGGTTGATGATGATTGTAGCCTTGTTAACATGCTGAATTCAATAGGATAGGATCAAGGCCCTTGTTATTAGTTCTTTGATGCATGTTGATTGAACTTGAAATATAAGACTGAACCAGGTTTTGAATTCTCAAAATTCCATTCTAGTGTTGATTGAAGCTTGTTTTGAATTGACATCATTCCCTATCTACCTGAACCTAATCCTGACTTGCAATTATCATGTTATGCATTGAAGTTGAACTCATGGATACCACATACATATTTGGATTATCTTTCTTCGTTTTACCACCCTTGTTAATCCAAGTAGCTGATTCTCATCTTTGGAACAGTTTCCCGCACCCTTAACCAACCATTCTTGCAAGCCAATTGTATTCTTGAGTGTGAGGACTATTCCGAGTTGAGCTTGTTAGAAAGTGTTAGGTTCTAGCCGACAAGAGTAGGATCCTGTGTAGTTCTAGTTCGCGCTATCCGGACTAGTAGGATTAGGTGAGAACTCGATTTTGGGTTTTGGGATTGGATTTGTTATGAAAAAAGAAAGAAAAAAGGGTAAAGAGTCTTTAGGAGGGGGAATGTGTTATCAANGTTCTAGTTCGCGCTATCCAGACTAGTAGGACTAGGTGAGAACTCGATTTTGGGTTTTGGGATTGGATTTGTTCTGAAAAGAGAAATAAAAAAAAAATGGGTAAAGAGTCTTTAGGAGGGGGGAATGTGTTTTCAAGGTTTACAAGTCTAGTAAAGGATGTTGGTTGTGCAATGTAAAAGAATTATTGGTTCTGGGCATAGAAAGAAAAGTTTAGACAAGGAAGAGAAAGCAAAACACTTAAGAAGTCTGAAATTCTAAGAAGAAAAGAAAGAGAACCATAGTGATAAAAAAGTTTCCCATCCGCTAGATTGAAATGAAGTAACCTCCTCCTAAGGCTAAGTTAAAAGAATGAGAGCATGGGTTTTAGAAGAGATATCGACGAGGGGTAGAGATAGGACCAACTTCTGGGTTAGAAAGTTAGAGCTAAGTTTTCTTGGGACCTTTGGGTAGACGGGGCACTGCTCTTGTATGTATCAGTTGGTTTCAACCTTTAGCCTTCTCTTAAGCTCAACTCATTTTCGCGAGAGATCCCTGTTCTATATTGTTAACACCACTTGTAAAGAAGACCAATTTTTGTCTTTACCGCTTCACCCCAGCCAAATGAGTTCGATGACATTGCATAGCTTGATTCATGGTTCTTTGTTAATGAATGTTAAAGGGAATGATAGAAATGATGGCATGTGTAGACTAAGGTTCGGAATCGTTTCAGGTTGAGATGAGCTTGTCTAAAGTTTTTAAATAGAGTTCCTTCACCATGCATCATAGAACTAAAAACAAGGACCTTGATTCTAACTACTCTATTCAGCATGTTTTAGGTTCTGAGACCCCATCTTCACACCTCTTCTCCATACTTTGTTCTTGATCGTTTGCTTGAGGGCAAGCAGAGAATAAGTTTGGGGGAGTTGATATGTCTATATTTTGTCTCTGCTAAACATGTTTTTGTCATGCATTTAGTAAGGATAACTAATTGTTTTGCATAAATTTCTAGTCTCTTTTCTACACTTTGCATATTTAGGTAGTTTTTGCATTATCTTCGCATACTTCGTGCATTGTGGAGTATTTCAGGTATTTAGGAGACTTCGGAGTCGTGCCGATCGAGTCACGCAGTCGTGCCGATCGAGTCGTGTAGTCGTGCCGATCGAGTCGCGCAGTCGTGCCGATCGAGTCGCGCAGTCGTCCTGATCGAGTCGCGCAGTCGTGCCGATCGAGTCGTGCAGTCGTGCCAATCGAGTCGCGCAGTCGTCCCGATCGAGTCGTGCAGTCGTGCCGTTCGAGTCGACGTCACTCCACTCGAGCCAACGCCATCAGTCACTCGAGCCATTACTCATTCGCACATGTCAAGAAGACGTTCCATCTTACACGCTTTAGGAGATTCCCAAACCGACTCCTCATCTTGTCATTTTAAGTTTTAGGGATTTTATGTCTTTACTATAAATACGTTTTGTTAAGTCTGGGCGACATCATCTTAGTTTTTATCTCGTTTTCTTTTGTAAGGTTTCCCTAGCCACCAAAAACGTACTCTGATTTTGTATCCTGAGATCTTTGAACTTATTCAGTATTTTGATTTGATTCCTTCTACAAAGTTGTTCTTCACATTTTTACTTATCTAAGAATGCTTGTTTCAATGTTTTCTGAGTTTGTATTGTTGATGATGATTTTCGGATCTGAGTAGTGCGTTAGTTCTTGAGGATGGGATAGATTAGGTGGAGGATCTTAGGATGTAGAGTGTTTAAGCGTTGATTGTATGATTCCCTTCTGGACTAGAGTAAGAAATACTAGTTTTTCTCTGATCAATTGGGACTAGGTTTGAGACATTTCCACACCCAAAAGGTGTTTGATGAAATGTCTGACCAACTAGTGCCAGAGACTTACGTTCCTAGCCTAAGAGATTAGTTGTCTAGGATGTTTGTTGATGTGAATGAACTTGTTTTTCATGCCATGCTTGATCATGTTTCTCTAGCGAGAGCTAGGTTTGGAAGTGGTTGAGTTTGAGTAGCTTTTGTCAAGAGATTGGATTAGCTAAGAAGTGATGTTCATTGTCTAGGGATAGATTGCTTGTGGCATGTTAAACACTCTGTAGACTAGGATACTCCACCGACGTCAATTACTCCTATCCTTAGGACTTCTTTCTTTCTGATTTTTATTACATTCCTGGAATTGTTTCGTTTCCTGCTTTTTAGTTCATGCTAAGACTCATTTATGTTTTTATTCATTTTCGCTTCTTGTCATGCATTCTCGTTTCTAGTTCTGTGACTCATTTCCGTTTTGCATTTTGATCATTCTAGGATTGTTACATAAAAACACTCTTTGAATTGGCTTAACTTGTGACTTCTTGATTGCATCTTGAGTGATAGTAAACTTTCCCAATTGGATTGACACCTTAAGTATTACAACGCATAAGATTAATTGAGACCTACTAGGAGACACAAAAATCTTAGTATCACTTAGATGTATCTTTTAACGAAGGTTTTTAGCGGCAAAATTTGTTTTAGCTAAAGTTTGTTAGTTTTGTTGTCGTTCATGTGTTTACACTCGCATTTCTCGTTCAATTATTTTGAAAAGCTGAGTTTAAAAATGTTATTGGAGTGATAAAAATAGAGAAAGACAATATACATATGAGTTAGAAGGGAAAAGAACACGGCCATTATTGTATACATAACTTTCACCTTCTTTCTTTAGTATTTGGGTGAACTTACAACAATGAGTTAGAAGATCACCATTGACTCATTGAGGCAAGCGATCTCAAAAGATGTTATCAAATATGAGTTTTCAAGATACAGTCATACAGAATAAACTATAATGAAGAATATTACAAAATTGTAGTAACTCAAAATAGTAGTAACTTGTTTCTTTTGTGTTTGGTGACCTTTATGCTTGATTCATTGTTAATCAGAAAATAAATGTTTGAGAAAGTCATCATACAAGAGAAGGTGAAATAAAAGGAGAGAGGTGATAAAATTAGGTTATATTTATCAAAATTTTAAAATCTAAAATAAAAATTAGTAGTTATTTATCAATAATATTTTTTTGTCAATATTTAAAATAGAATTTTCTCTCTTTTCATGATAACATATCATATATATACATCATTTAAAATTGTGACCTATCATTTAACTCATGTAAAATCTTTGTAAATTAAAATACAAATAATCATTAAAATCTATTATTTTGAAGAATTTGACATGTCCCAATCTATTAAAGGTTTGACTATGATTTTAGATTAACTTCCTCCATCTCATATTTTAAGTAAAAACACGTAGATTAAGAAATGACTACTTTAAAAAAGTTCAACCAACTACATAACATTAGATTTAGATGCCAAACAAATTCAAATGGTCTATTTTATATCCAAACAAAGAAAAACAGTAGGAATATAACAAGTAATAACCAAATTTATTTTTCTCGATAACATTAGATTTAAATGCCAAACTCTTTTATTACATACCAAAAAAAAAAAAAAAGTTGTTCTTGCTCTGGTCAAAACCTAAACAAACAATTTATTGTTCTTCTTTACCATAACTATCAATCATGAACTTGTTTACTTTGGTTTAACTCCTAATGTCTACCTTCATCCTAACGAAATATACTATTAAAAATGGTATTCTGGTTCCTTTTACTCTAACCAAATTTATTTGTTTTGGACTCTTAATCCTAATTTAAAGAATAAGCTTTGTAAACTATTAATAATAATAATAAAAAAATATATCCCAAACAGTTTCGTTAAGAACTAAATTACTGTGTACACACAAACTGTTTGATATTCAACGAATAATATAATATGGACATTAAAATCACAACAAAAGAGCCACGTGCATTGTCACGTCCCCAACTTTGTAATTTTTATAAACAAAAAAGTTTTTTTGTTTTAATCTAATTAGCAGTTTTGTTATTTTGTCTTTTTTTTTATCTGAAAAATCTCATTTCTCACTTCTTCTTCATCACCACCGTCTCTCTCTCACTCAATCTCCGTGTGCTTCTTTTTTTTTTTTTTTGGTTTCCTCCTCCTCCTCCGACGTTGAGAAATCCTCGAAATCTCCGGCGATGGGTGGTTGCGTCTCCTCCAATTTCTTAAATCCGACAGATGAAAACTTCTCTTCTCAGCTCAACGCTTCAACCTTAAGCAACCATTTCGTTAAGCTAACTTCAACCACTTATGGTCTTCTCAATCTCGACTCTTCTTCTTCACCTTCTCTTCCTCCGCCTCCTTCCTCCTCCGCTACCTCCGCTATATCTCCGATGACTCCGCCGGAGAGATTTACTATCAACGGTAAGGAGACGATGGTCGGTAAGTCTGAGCCGACGACGACGGAGGTTATTAACTTCTGGAAGCTAATGTCAGGTCTCGACGGCGGCGATACTTGCCGATTCTCTCCTATTTCGGCGGAAAGTAATGTCTCCGATGGTGGTGGAGTGATGATGGTGAACAAAGAGAACTCCGATCCTAATTTGAAGAGCGGTTACGAGGTTTTGAAACCGTTAGATCCGAAATTAGCGGAGGAACCCGAGAGAATCTGTGACGGCGGGGAGGATCGAGTTGTGATTTACACGACGTCGTTGCGGGGAGTGCGGCGGACATTTGAGGCGTGTAACGCCGTGAGAGCTGCGATTGAGAGCTTTGGTGTGGTGGTATGTGAGAGAGATGTGTCTATGGATAGAGGATTCAGAGAAGAGCTTTCGAGTCTCATGGCTCGGGAAAGAAGAGACAACGGCTATGGCGGTGGTGATGATTCGTCGACGACGGCGGTGGTGGTGTTGCCGCCGAGGGTTTTTGTGAAAGGGAAGTACATTGGTGGAGCAGAGGAAGTGATGAGTTTGGTGGAAGAAGGTTTGCTTGGAGATTTGCTAAGAGGGATTCCGAGGAAGAAAGATCGGTGTGGCGGCGGTTGCGGTGGCTGCGGCGGGTTAGCGTTTTTGCCGTGTTCGGAGTGTAATGGGAGCTGTAAAGTGGTGGAAGGATGGGGAAGTGAAGCTGTAGTGGCCAAGTGTAGGAAGTGTAATGAGAATGGTCTTGTTCGTTGTCCCATTTGCAGCTAAAAAGCACAAAACAAAAGTGTAAGATAAAGTTTTTTCTAGTTTCTTTCTTTTTAGAGTTCTCTGTGTTTCAAGATAGAAGAAGGAGGCAAATGATCTTGGTTATTATGGTAGAGATACTTTAGTGTTTGTTCGATGGTGGCTAGTTACAAACATTACATAAATATCCAATACAAAAGCCTTTTGTGTTTCTCAGTTCTTTGTAATAGTTGGATTGAGATTTGCCACATTTAGGTGAGGTCACCATGTGTTTGGGAGACTTGGTGTTAGGAACCAACATCATGCTGTTATACTCTTCTGGTATAGTAAGGAACCCATTAGCCAAAAAGAATGATCGATCACGAATCAAATCGAAATGAAACAACACTACCTCAAGTGGACTTGATGTGTCTTTTTAAATCTTCACATCACACTACTCAAATTCGAAACCCATTTCTATGTCGATTTGTAAAAGTTTGATCTATGATTGATTGGTCCAGGTAGGACCAAATTGAAATCGACTTGGTTGAAAGATGTTTTTGATTCAGTTAAAGTTCATTTATCTGCTTTGTTAAGATTTTGCAGGAGATTTGTTAACAAATGTATTCATTCGAGGGTTTTGGTTAAAGAGCTAAAATGACACATTGCACAGTACAAGTAGCTCACGAACCATATAAGATTCCACTTTAGTTTAACTCTGATCAACTTTTACAAAAGGCTAATTGAATGTGTAATGAATGTTTTAGCAACATGTTTCCTTAAATATACTTGCAACATGTTTAGACAAGCCGATTAAAAAGCATAGAAAACGGAGCAGGATCGATGTAGTCTTAAATGCGATGATTCAATAAAGGGTAAAATGCTTAAGTAAAAGCTGTTTACGATTAGTGTTTTAAACAGATTATTATGACAGTATAAAGGTTTACTAGTGCATGAAAAGTATCCCAAAAATTACATGTAGCATGAATTTGGTGGAGTATGATCAATCCCGATAAGAATTTGAGTAAGACCGAGCAGACGCTTGTAGCCAGATTGAAATTGGGTGAACGTGATTATGAGCTATCTAGTCAATACTTACGTAATATATCTATGATTTGATTGAAGAAACATGAATGGCGTGACTGATTGGTCGATGCGTGTTGTTTGAGAGCGTGATAATGACTAATGTGAATGTTAAAGTGAAAGAGACGAGTACGTAACAAAGATGAAAGGAATCCATGAGCATTTGGCTATATACGTAACAATTTAACTAAAGTTAGAAAATGTGACGATGTAACTAAGTAGCAAAGATGATAGGAAGCCATGAGCATTGCTGCATCGGCTAAACTTGTAGATTGCTATGACGAACCCTCTTTTTTTGTTGATATACAATTTTACGACTGGTCTCTCCTTTCGAAATCGGATTTGGAATTGTTCACTGATGACATGTAAAGATGCATTTTGAGTTTAGTTTTTGTTTATTTACCTTAAATTGATTTTAAACAAATAATTGGCTTAAGACTTACGACAATCCTTTAACCGAAAGGAATCTTAAACCTAATCCCGACCTAGACCGTGGATGGAGTGTTACAAAGTCCTAGAAATTAAGGAGAAATCTACGAGTGTGAAAAACTTCCTTCGTAAGAAGATGATATGGTGAAGAGGACATTTTATGAGGTGTCTATGTAAGAAGTAAATTTTCATTGATAATTAATACTTGAATATTTTTAAGTTACACATATTTTTATATTTAATTTAGTATATGTTTAAATCCGATTTCAATCTTACACATTCATTTTGCAATACATTAATTATTTGTTTTTTTGGGACAAAAACATTAATTATTTGTTTTATCAAAATAAATCAGACTTTAATTTTACGCAATTCATTTTAATGGATAATAGCTAAAAAGTTATATCAAAAATAATATGTTTATCATATCAAATATATATCTTAATTAATATAAAAAAGTCCACAACCCTTTTTTGGAAAACCAACACTGATCAATATACTTGACACCAAACTTTATATAATAAAATGTGTTGTAATTTGTATCATAATTTTTTTTAATATGTATGATCTTATATATCTGGAGTAAAATATGTATGTAAATATTAATATTGTCACTATAACATCTTTTATTACTTTACAAAATTAAAAAATAATAATAACAAACCAAGAAAATTTAAAGAAAACAAATAATTGTTATCTTAGAATTTTTTTGTATAGGAAATAAAAATCAACAGTAATATAAAATAAACAATTTCAGAAATTACATGTTTTATTTTGAAATAAATAAATATCTATGCATTAATTATAACTGATATTTTCTAACTATAAATAAATACGTATTTAATTACTATATACTTACGTTTTTGTGTTTCGTATGAAGCGGATAATGATTTAGTAGATAAAATAATGTAAAAATAGTTAAATATCTTGAGTAAGATAAACTTCATGAGGAAGGAAGCTAAGACAAAACAAATTAAACATTTAGATATAAAAATTGACTTTAACAGAAGATAATCGAATCTAAATGTATTATTAATGAATTAAACTTTCTATAAGATAATGAATATTGTGATTCCTAACAATATTAGTGTATAAAGGATTCTAATATAATTTAAGTTGAAATCTTTAAGATATTTGGTTAAAATTCGTCAATTGTCACCAAAATATGTGGTGAATATCTGTCGGCATAACCCAAAATTTGAGATTGTTTTTACAGATAATGTAGGCATATATAGGACTTCTTTCTAGTATCAGAAAGTTTGAAAACTATGTGACAACTAGTTTTTGGTAATTATGAGACATGACTTGCCATCTATATTCGTATCTTATGAGTTCCCATTGTTTCATTTATTTATTTCTTAATCAGAGACAGAATTATGACCCTCAATAAAAAAGTTGTTATGAATAAAAAAAAAAAAACTTTCGGGAAACTCGAAGACTTCTTTACATTTTATATGGTAAACTCGAAGACTTCTTTACACTTATTTACTTATCTTGGTTAGTTCATGAAAAATATATGATTGATCAAATATTTTGAAAAAAAGATCAGTATTAATTTAATTGGTCCATTTTCACTAGTTGAATCGGCCTCTTACCACCAACAACGCTCCGTGTCGATTGCATCTCACTGAATCACGTCATGCAACTAGCTAGTGACACTGTTGAATTTTGACTCATTCGAACCAGCATATTGGATCCATTATCTTGTGCCTACAAGAATTCTCTGTCCATCGTATGAGTCGGCTTATTTCAATTTCTCTTAAAAACTTCATTAATTACGAGCCACTTACTATCCTACATTCTGCTACGTAAGAACATTTCTAACATTGTTCTCTTATAGAATATTTCAAAATTTATAATTAGATAAGTGATACTGTGGTAGATGGATTGTCCCATTTGCACGAAGAAATCTGGAATTTCAAACGGAAACGAAAAGATAAAACAGTACAGTTGCACTTGCACCAAAAGTTGAATCAATTATAACGAAGCGAGAATCTTATTATGCTGTCGTTAATTATTTGGTACACTTTTACTTAATTAGATGTAAGTCAAAATAAATATCACTTCATTTATCATATGTCAAAATGACAATGATACTTTATCGAGATAAAATTCCCGTGTCATACGTGACTTTTGTTTTGTTTTTGTTTGTTTTTGTCATCGTCATACGTGAGCTTTGTTTATACATGAATTTAACTACACTAGGTAGTCTGATCCTATAATCAAAAGCACACTACGTTTGACATGACACAAAGACTCTGATCCGTCCCGATCCATGTTAATTAAATCCTACAATTCTCAGGAGAAAAAGAAAGATGAATCCGATGAACCATGTTTATGCTCACTTATAAAATCTCTAACATATATGCAAATTATGTTCTAGAGGAGGAAGATGGTTCATCGAAACCTCAACTAACATACCATCCTCCTCCTAATCAATATATCACAATTCTTCCTACTTTCATATGATTCCAACCGTATTACGAGAAACACTCTTATTATTGTCCAAATAATATATTGGACACATATCATATCTAGGTCGGGTTGTTCCTGTAAATTTATATTTGGCTCAGTTTCGTTGCTCACTCTTACTTAAAACATTAAAAGGTTTTCGAAAGGACTAACCTATTTTTGTCCTCCTAAAATTTTTCATAACCATTATTTGACAGACAGGCACAATCATGTCGAAAGAACGAGTCCATACTCACAGTCTAGCTTGGTTAGCTATTCATCAGTGGTTAAATTATAAACCTTATGTTCACAAGCGATCAATCGCAACTGATGCTCATTTACAACTGACAAATTAAACTATTGTGAATTTGTGATATATGTCCAAGATAATTGGATGGACGAGGCAGCCTCGGCCCTCCATCTTAGGTGGTTTAAGAGAAAACTCTCTTACACTTCTTCTTTTCTAGTGATTTTATAATCATTGATGTAATCTCTACTCTCTCATTTTATATTCCAAAACCGTATGACTTAATTGTCATAGCTATGTACATGCATTTAATTTATGCATTTTCAATAGAATATCTCTTTTTTTTTTTTTTTTTAAACATTATTTTTTGATTTTTTTTTTTTTTTTTAAATTTTTTGATTGTTTTTTATAACTATAACATTGGAATACATTATACATACAGCATATATACATTCAAAAAAAAATTCAGGAGATCTAAAATATTACAACCGTTTCCGATAGTGCATGCATGTCGGAAATGTATATGTAGACCCAAAAAAAAAAAGAAGTTAATTAAGGGGTGTGAAAAAAAATAACTAAATGGAATTGACTTTTATAAACATGCTTACTAGTAACAGTAGTCTAGTAAGCAATCGAAAGAGTCTTTAGTTTCATAAATTTTATGATTATAATTTTAAAAAGTCTTTAATTTTCACGTCTTGAACCCCAATACCAAGACATGATATCATAGAATATGAGACTTTTTTATTATTATTATTAACAAACTTAATTTTAATACTATAGAAGTAATATATATATATATATATTGTGTGTATGTATTTTGTATATATATAATCATACAGATAAATGAAGAAGAGGGTCTAAAGACGAAGGAGACGAAGATGACTCCGTGAAACTACTCCAAAGATCGACATTATCATCATTATTCCAATGAAGATCCCATCGCTGCATCATAGTATCACCATCTTCTTCTTCTTCATCAAAACTCTTACGACCACACGTATGATGACCATTGTTCAATTGCCAAGCCACGAGCCGGTCAAGACTAGCCCAGTTACTGCAAACCGGTCTGCCGGTTATCTTCTCTTTAACGTTAAAGGGATCGAGTTGGTTTGGAGTCATGAAAATTTGGTCGACCTGGCTCTCAGATTTTGGTGTCTCAAGACTTGGGAGTTGCATGAATAAGACATCGTCTTGAAGTTGAGTTTTGGTAGTCGTTTGGCTCTCGGGCATGCAAATGTTAGAACCGGTACGGTTCATGCAGAGAAGAACATGGTCTAAGACGTTGCCGTTTTGAGTGTTGTGAAAAGTGGGCCTCATTTCTTCCTCCGTGTCGTCAGGTGAAGAAGATAGAGTGATTTTAGGACAATCGTCGATCTTTTGATAGTTCTTCTTCCTGAAAACTCGACATACCACCCAACCTTCTTCGTTATAACTCATCGGATCTTCGGTTAGGACATCAGAGTAGCCCTGTGATAAATGGAACAAATCGATCTTATAAAATGCAAAATGACATGATGAAGACGTAAATGCGACTTTATATTGTTTTCTTTCGGAACAATTCGATCTTGTTCGTTCAATACTTGTTGGATGCATAGTATAACCCCTTTATTTATTTTTTAATCAACAACCAACCCTTCTTTACAAACTTTATATATATTAAATGTACATATGTTGTGATAATTATATTAAAAAAACCATATAAGCTATTACTTTATGCGTAAATATACTTTTATAGAGAAATTATTATCTTTAAAATTAGGATCATGTTCGATTACTTTAATTGCACATGCTAAAAGACGGCTCGGCTCTAGTACATAATATTAAATGAACCAAAACCTTTTATATAGCATGAAACGAGTCTAGCTTATTCTTTGACCTATGGAATCTGTTTCTTCCAACCTAAAATGAATATTGATGATAGCTATATATATTATATATATACACTCTTACATTAGTCATTGGAGTATCGTCGAGGCGATACTCATGCATGATCCAATCGGATTTCTGACCGTGAGGAGCTCTTCCTTTGTAGAACACGAGTGTCTTCCGCAATCCAATCCTTCGGACACAACTACATATGATCTTGTCACGTCCCGTAGCTTTCCAGAATCCAGCAACTGTTGCCCGGTTTGTCCTGGTCCCGGTTGGATACTTTTTGTCTTTGTGGCTGAAGAAGTACCAGTCGTTTTGCGGCGTCGAACCGATTCTACATTCCTCTGCATTTGCATACCAAAATGGTTCAAAATAAAGAACAAAGAAAGAGAGAAAGAGAGATAAAGTTAGTAGAAATTAGTAGGGTTTCTTGTATAAAAAACCTTGAATATCCCAAGGCTCAAGCTTGTTAAGATCAACTTCACGAATCACATCAAGGTCGATCTTTTGAGAGTTAACTTTCTTACGGAGATAGTAGTGGAGAAGTTCTTCTTCGGTGGGATGGAATCTGAAACCTGGAGGCACTTTTGATTGTCCATTAATCGACAGATTTACCTTAGTATCCGCCATTGATGATGATGGCGATATCTTTTTGTTTTGTTTTTGTTTTAGAAGAGTAGAGAAGCTGTATGATTATAAGTGGAAATGGTTACAACTTAGAAACAAGAAAGCAAGCGATGAGATCATTTATAATGGTGGTGGGACTCAACGACACATAGCCCCCAAAAGGGGGAAATTATTATTTAAATAAAGAAGTTTGGAAATTATCATGCGTTAAAGTATCTTTATGGAATTAATATACAATTTAGTAACATATGTCCTATGTTTAAATCGAATTTGATCATACGTAGGTTCTGACGTAAGACATATTTCTTTTGACGTGTCATGTCATGTCATGTGTAATGTATAAAAGGGGAAAATACTATAACGTAGATAAACAGGTTTAGTGGGGGATAAATCTTTGTTTTTCTTGCACTTACTTATTGTAGAATTTGAATTTCATGTGTTTTTGGTCTACTAATAGATGGAAAATATAAAGTATTAGATTCTTATATAAGAAAATGAATGTAAATTATCTTCTATAAACATAATGGATAAGAAGCTACATCGAAATATTTCCCAACCATTATTATGACTGACGTCGTCGTTTCATGATCTACCTTGTTAAGTTAGTTTTATCTAAAAGTTTATGTGTTTGGTATGCTCGTCGTTCATTTCCATGTATCATCAAAAATGCATTACAAACTATTTTAAAATCTATCAATTTCTCTTATTATTTTGTGCCAAGTATTCATCACTTATATATAATTTATCATATTCCTTCCGTTTTAAAATTTTGATTTTAAGTGAAGTTTTCAAGTCTATATGCAAAATATTATATGTATTATTTTTACCATTTTTATTGTGCAATATGTTTTTTTATTGGTTGAATTAATTTAATAATAATTTTATGTAAAAAAAAGTAAATGAAAATTTTCAAATGTGTGTACTTAAAATATTATTTAAAATGAAATAGAGTTAGGGAATATAATTCTATAAGATAATGGGCGTGGAAAAGAAGAAACAACATCTTGTACCGTGGAAAAGAAGAAGCAACATCTTGTACCGTGGAAAAGAAGAAGCAACATCTTGTGGCGTGGGCGCGGGTTTGTCGTCCCAAGAGTGAAGGTGGTTTGGGAATTTGCCAAGCTAGCGTGATGAATAAAGCTCTGATCGCAAAATTGGGGTGGAGAGTGTTAAATGATTATGAAAGTTTATGGGCGCGTGTAGTGAGAAGCAAGTATTCAGTTGGAGACATCCATGATCATAAATGGATGGTTGCCAAGAGTACTTGGTCGGCACTTTGGAGGAGTGTGGGTTGGGGTTTAAGAGAGGTGGTCTTGGAGGCAAATCGGTGGGTACTTGGTGATGGGAGGACGGTATGTTTCTGGACAGATCGTTGGTTAGGCTCTGTATCTCTCCAAGAGTTGGGTTTGGTACAATTACTAGCAGACCTTGTTAATGTGACTGCAAGTGAGCTTTGGCTAGATGGTCTGGGGTGGGATTACTCTCGCATTGTCCCGTGTATAACAGAGGACCAGCGGCTAGAATTGATGGCGATGGTGCTGAATAATGTATTGGGTTTAACGGATCAATTATCGTGGAGTGGGACGACAAATGGTCAGTTCAGCATGAAGTTGGCGGCTGCACTTCTTTCTCGGGACCATACTCCGACAACGAATATGGCTACCTTCTATAAACGTGTTTGGCAAGTTACGGCACCAGAATGGGTTTGAGCGTTTCTTTGGTTGGTCTCTCATCAGGTGCTTATGACGAATAGTGAACGACATCGGCGACATCTCAGTGATACCGCAGTTTGCTCGGTCTGTCAAGGTGGCGTGGAAACAATACTTCATGTTTTACGGGATTGCCCTGCGATGGCAGGGATCTGGCAACGATTGGTTCCCCGACAAAAACATCGTGTTTTTTTTACTAGTACCATGTTCGAGTGGTTATATGAGAATTTGGGGGTGGGTTTGAATGATGTAGGAGGACAGTGGGCAACACTTTTCGCTATTGCATGCTGGTGGGGTTGGAAATGGCGTTGCGGTAATGTGTTTGGGGGAGACAGGCTCTGCAAAGATAGGGTCCGAGTTATTAAGGATATGGCGCAGGAGGTTGATGTGGCTCGGCGGGTGAATGGAGTTGTACGGGAGGGGAGAGTGAGAATAGCGAGGCTTATCAAATGGGAGCTGCCGGGATCAGGTTGGTTTAAGTTAAATACGGATGGCGCTTCTCATGGGAACCCGGGGATGGCAACGGCTGGCGGAGTGTTACGTGATGAGAAAGGGGAGTGGATTAGTGGTTTTGCTTGCAACATTGGTCGGTGTACGGACCCTCTTGCTGAGTTATGGGGTGTGTTCTATGGCCTATATATTGCATGGGAGAGAAGGATAACAAGGGTGGAGTTGGAAGTGGACTCAGAGATTGTAGTGGGTTTTCTTAAGTCATGGATAAGTGAAACACATCCGCTGTCTTTCCTGGTACGTTTGTGTCATGGCTTCATTTCTAGGGACTGGATAGTCCGGATTTCTCATGTGTATAAGGAAACTAATCGTCTTGCCAACGAATTAGCGAACTATGCGTTTTTTTTACCGTTCGGTTTTCATGCTCTTCATTTTGTACCGCCGGATTTAGGGTCGGTTTTACATGAGAATATTGTTGGTGTACCTCGGTCTAGAGATGTTTTTGTATAATTTTTTTCTAGTAGTTGAATAATAGTCAGGGTAAACTCTCCCTGTTTCCCACCAAAAAAAAAAAAAAAAAGGG
>NC_025698.1:18040818-18078240 GCF_000633955.1 Camelina sativa | reverse complement strand
ATAATGGGTAACAAAAGAACTCTCGATGTTAATTTATAGTTATAGCCTTATAGGTGTAATTCAGTGACAAAAACGTATATGAAGTCAAAGAAAACAAAACAAGGCGAAGAGAGCAGGGGACATGCTTTTTTCACAAGGTGTGACACTCCACCTTCATTTCATCATCTATTCACCTCTTCCGAGTGCCCAATTCATGCATGTATATTTCAGTTTTAGCTAGCTCTTCACCGTAAACAAGAAATTATTGTCAACCACTTAAGTTTTTTCAGACAGTTTTACATAGTAAGTTTGTAGTGATATAGTAGTAATTCTTAGGTTTTGGGAATACCAAAAATTTTTGAGGGTACTCATATATATGGAGTACAAACCATTTATGATCTATGATGATACTTACATTGGTAAGATAATAAAGGAGAATATAATCTTAAAAGTATAATCCATTTGGTTACCAAGGATCATCATTCTCTACATTTTTTCAGTAAGGGGAATCCTTCATATCTAGGACCCTTGTGATCCAAGTCGTTCTCCGGAGAGTTCAAATATCAATTTGGCATGCTACTTTCATTCCTCTAAAGTCTTCCATTCAACAACTAATTGAGCATCTTATATCATTTTTACTAAGTCTAAGAATTTACCACTCCCTCCCCTATGCGACTAATTCTGCTGACAACCTGACTATTGTGCGGCTAGAACATCGACGAGTCCTCTAACATAACCATATTGTTATGGCATTACCGTAATAACAACGAGCAATAACGTCCGATTACTATTCTTACAGTCTTCTTATAACAATTACCCGAATTCTTTTTCCTGATGTATGACAGAACTGATGACTTTAGAAATTGAAATAGATTAAAAAAAAAAAATAGAGAGAATGAAAGTGGGAGTGACAGGTTGGAATATCTACTCCCAACTAAAAAGGTGATGGTTGGATTATGTACACAACATTATTAATTAGCAATTTTTTTTATGCAAATGTATATTCATGTTCAACCTTATACTGTAACATCAAAATACGTGTATATGTTCAATTACGGACTTAATTAAGGGAATTAAGTATAAGGATCTGTAATATGATTTACATGTAGAGGCTAGAGCAATAGCATTTTAATCGTTTTTCTTATTATATACTTATTAAATGTTAAAGTTGTTACCCTACAAGCACTGTGCTTATCATTTGTCTGTTGATGGGAACTTTGTGTTTCAACATTAATAATGATGTTTTATTTCCCTAAATTCTATGCTTAATCATGGTTTTGGGTACAAAATTGATGGATTAACTAATACCATATAATGATTAACCACATTTGACCCCCCAATATTTCACTTTTTCATTTCTTTATTTAAATTTTAATTGAGTTGAATGTGAGGTTTCACCTCGTAATTTGTTCCCATACTAATATTGATTCGTCATTTCGTCATTCCCTTTTGTTAAATCATGTCCCATGTTCACATGTATGTTATTAATTGAATATTAGTTTAGAATAAGATTGATTAATTCTCATTGTCGTCACATCTCACAATAAGGTTCAAAGTTTTACACTAAGTCACTAAATTTTGTGGAATATATTGAATGTATATTTTGGCTGTAGGTAGCAAAAAGAAAAGCTATAGAGATGTAGACCAAAATATGGTGGTGGAAAGATTCCAAAACCACAACCAATCAAACTCATTGTATGTAGTTAGATCTATATATAAATTGGAAGATTAATTTAATTAGGCTATTCGTAGTAAAATGTATGTCTTGTCATGAAAATTTAACAGGTAACTAAATCGCGATCGTAACATGGAAGTAAGTTCATGGACGGTCCGAGATTGTTGAAGGTGGTCCGAAGTTGATCTAGCTAGAGGAAGTTAGAATATCACTTCGGAGAACTTTGACAAAGGGCCGGGATGAAACCGGAGCCAATGTGAAAATTTTTGTTGGGTATTCGTTCATTCTTGGTTTAACCATTTTGGTTCAAATGGTCGTGTATGGTTTGAGATTATAAAAATTGGGCTCATCAAAGAAAAAGGTTCAAGCTCGAATGTGTTGTTGTGTTCAGCTTAAATTGTTGCAATATTTATTATACGTTAAAAAATATCGACACAGCTTCTTCTTCTAATCTTCTTTGATTCATTCTTTTTGTTTTTTTTTTTGTTTTTTTTTTTGTTTTTGTTTTTTGTTTTTGTTTTGGCAGAACGTATCACAAATGTGGATGTTTTAGATGACAAAAAATTGTCGGTACTTCCACAAATTTGTTTTTTCTTGTTATCTTTTTTTTTTTCTATCACACCAAAAGTCCAATTAATAAATACATTTAAACGCGATAAGTGTTTGGTTATATTTGCGTATGGTGTGGGTGGTGAGGCGGACTATATACTATTCCATCAAATAACTTTTTGAATGATTAACTAATTAGTGCTTAATTAATCAGCCGTAGTCAATAGTTAGTAACTGAGTGAAACTGCATTAGTTGTTGAAGCTCACAGCAAAGTTTGCATGTCAAGCAATTCCGACAAGAGTCTATTGTCATGGGAAGTCATGTAAATCCATGCTCATACTGACGTAACTATCCACTTTCGGTTTTTTTGTTTGTTTTGAGTTAGTTATTTGAATTGTTTAAATACATATCATCAACTAGACACGTCGTTTACGTAGAAGAATTTGAATTAAATTGCAGTTTTATTAATTCAAATCAGTACTACTACAAAAATAGATATAGTAAATCATAGATTTGAATAGAAAGAGACATCCACTCATAGTTACAATGTATGGCATATGAGTAATCAAATTCTTTGACTTTTAAGTTAAATTATGTGGTTTGGATATATATCAGCCTTTTGTGGTATATATTCTTTTAACGCTATGTAACATAACCTATTCTAATACATAAGTATGTGAAATCAGTATATCACTTGAGTTCAAAATCAAATAACTGAGCGAGATATCATCATTATTATAAAGGACTTACGGCGTGAGTGCTTTTGGGGCGTTTGGAGCGTAATATTTGAATGCGACGACGAATTTATGGTTATAGTGCGTATGTTGTGAGTTGTGAGGTGTTTGGAGAGTACTAAACTAACGCATCAAAAAAAAAAACACTTTAGATGATTAACTAATTAGTGCTTAATTAATTAGCCATAGTCAATGGTTAATAATTAAGTTAAACTGCATTGGTTGGTGAAGCATTGTAAAAGTTTGCATGTCAAGCAATTTCGACAAAAGCCTATTGTCATGTAAACCCATGCTCATACTGACGTAATTGTCTACTAATTTCTGCATTTATTTGAATTAGAAATTATGCACGCGCGTATTTTAATCGTTTAGTCTTTAGATAAATATCATGCAAGATCAATATCTACGTAGAATTCGAACAAAATTTGATTTATATAATACAAATCAGTAATATGACAATTTATATATACATTTTTTTGAGACAATTTATATATACAATTTATATATACCTATTTACAAAGAATGCCATTGACATTAAATTTTATAATTATTTTTTATTTTAAATAATATTAAATTTGGAATCTAATTGAAGAAAATTTTCTTTTATTCAAATTTCCAAAAGTATTGGACCGACACCCATTAGCATTAAATATTTTATATTTAATTAATCTATTCTCTAAAAAAACTGTACTAAACATTAAACACAATTGATTTACCGTAGACAATAATAACAGCCGAGATTTCCGATTAAACTTCATGTATACAATGAATTTTTATCAGTGTTCAAGAAATCGCTAGGCGCTACTCGGACGGTGGAGTAGCGCCTAGCGCCTAGACGGTTAAGGCGGGGATTAATCGTTTAATAAGCGGTAGTAGGCATTAGGGGATATATCATCATTTTTCAAATTATTAGGTTATATACTACTAAAGTTACACATCTGCATGGAAATTTGATATAGTGTAGTGGTTAAAAGAGTTTTAAATCCTGCTCAGACCAGGGTTCGAAGCTAGAAGAGGAAAAAAGTTTTTTTTTTCACTTAAATGAGAAGGACAAATTTGTCATTTCACTATGTTCATCTTCTTCCTAGAAAAACCCTAACGGCCGCCATGGTTCCTGCGTTTTTCTAAAAAAAAAATATAGCCCCGCGGTATACCGCGGGTGAATATCTAGTTATATGTATAGAATCTTGTAAGTTTAATTAGATTTGAATAGAAAGATACGTCCACACATATATGCAATGTATATATGACTTAGAGTAATCAACTTATATAATTTAGATTTTAGATTATGTGGTTCATAATTTCCAAGTGACGAGTCGCGAAATAAGTACCGGTTTTTCTTGCTTCTTCGTTTAGCCTGTTGTATTAGGCTAATCGGCTAGCTCTTTGAGCTTCATGTAACACAAACGTAACATGTTAATTTTCTTGTTTAAACCCGTGTATATTAATGTATATCAATATTTTGTGGTTAGTTAGAGCTTTTTCAACGGTGGGACAAAATGTAAATGAGGCGAATTCAGTTTACCTTGCTGTTTAAAATTGTGGCGAATTTACCATGTGGCGAATTACCTGAAGACTACGACCCCGGAGATGACCCTATTTCTGATTCTGATGGTGAATGTTACTGGGACAAGTTGATTGGGGAAGATCGAAAGGCAACTCTAGCTGATGTCCACAACACTTTTGAAAACCCTGCCATCACTGTTCAAGATCAGAAGCTTCGTCTTGCTCTTCTTCTCATTGTTGATGGTGTACTGATTGCCTCCAGCCAAACACATAGACCGACGTGGAAGTATGTCGAAATGCTTGAAGACATTGATTCGTTCCTAGCATTCCCTTAGGGTAGAGAATCTTTCTTGAAGACTATTTCCACAATGAGACCTGATTTGAAATCCCAATCAAAACCAGTCGCTAAAAGATCTAGACGTCAGGGCAATGTTTCTAAACCGGCAGACCCATTAAAGAGTTTCACCGAGAAGCTGCAACAGAAGTCCTTTCGTTTGCATGGCTTCCCTCTAGCCCTTCAACTGCTCGCATAGCGTAACATCTCTGGCTTACTTGATAAGATACAAGGGGCTGGTGATCCACATACCTTTTTGGAATGGGATTCAGTTGGCCTTCCAAAGAACAATCTACCGCTAACTGATGTCTTATGTGTAGAGCATTATTCAGGCGTAAATTTACCTTTATTTATTTTTTTCCCACCATATCCACGTGGATACAATTTTTAATCATATTGTGTATCCACAATCGCAGTTATCAGTTACCCCGTATCTTGAAGTTGTTCCACCAGAAACCGGTTGGGGAGAGTGGGACGATGAAGTTAAAGATAAAAGGATTGCACATTTGCAATGTAAAATTGAGAAAGGGCACATTTTCACAAAGAAGGAGTGGCCTGGTGGCGATTGTTCTTTGCCATTGATATATTTCTCAGAAAAGAAGGGGCCAAGCATACACAGGAAACACATTGTCCCAAGGCGTAAAGAAATTTCTTCAAAACTTCGTGTAAAACACGATCCACCAAAACCCAGTTCCTCAATGTCTAGGAGCCCCCGCGTGCTTAACGCAAACACTGACGAGGACTGGTTGGCTGATTTCAAAGTGTCTGTGGAGAAAGAGTTTCAGTCTTTTAAAGAAGCGACATAAAGTAAGTTTAAGAGGTTAAAAGCTGAGAATAAGAAACTTTAAGCTAAGATCAACGCACTCAGATTCAGTTTAGACTTCAGCTTCGACGCCCCCTCGGGTTACTAACTGCAGTTTTTAATCCTCCTATTGAAAAGGATTCAGCAGCATCGAGTGTTCCAAAAGATCTGTCTACGTCCGCTCCCGATGATGCGGCAGATAACGTAACCCTCAGGACACCATTACAAACTGCTCACCCATCTCCCACCAAACCAGTTACCTCTCCTAATGATATTCTACTAAACGATCATGACTGGGTACAATATGTCCAGCCGTTTGGTAACAGGATAATTCACTCATATCTGCAGGGTAACTAACCATTGTCCCTAAAATTAATCTCTCTATTTAATTACACAGGAATCTTCACCTGAAAACAGTCCTCCCACTAACAGGCATGGAATTCAGGATGTGTCCCCTAATTTGGATTTGGATTCTGGTATCAAACCCGTTTTTGATACCGACACTAAAGTTAGAGACATTTCCATCTTTAGTATTAAACCTACCTTTTAATTTATTATCTAACCAATTTCTTGGTAATAGGGATCTCCTTTGTATGACACTATCACGAAACCTCAACCGTACACCACATTGTTATAGGACTTCATAGGCAACTCAAATCTGCATTATGTTCCAGCTAATGAACCTCCACATGTCAAACAAGTATCTCTAACTACTTCCATCCCTGTCCACGACGGTGACTATATATCCTCTCAAGGGATTAAGGTATTTAACTACCTGTCTTATGAACTTTTCAACGTACCAAATCTCTCAAAGGTTGCCACACTAACTTGTTGTACCCATGCGTTTATCAATCAAAATATTGATGCTGCTAATGTATTGGAATCCCCTTGTTTTGCGTTGACTCTATTTCGTTCTGAGGTTTAAACCTACTCAACTTGATCTCTCATACTTCACATAGTTATCCTCGTTCCTATACTCATCTTGCTTCTTCAGGTCTCTCCCGAGGAGTCTCCCGTTGAGTCCAAGGAAGCAGACAACGACGACCAGCATGTACCTATCCATTTTTAACTATCCATAGGAGTCACCCTGTCCATTTTTAACTATCCATTGCCCTTCTTATCCTCGTTCCTTTTCTCGTCTTGCTTCTTTAGGTTTCTGGTGAGAGCGAGGAAGAGGACAAGAGCCCCGTTGATTCGAAGGCAGCTGACACCGAGGACCAACAGGTAACAAAAAAAATCAGCCTGCTTTGCTCCTACCACCATTGTCCCATTTTTGACTATCCATTTTCCCAACCATCCTCGTTACTTCACATTGATCTTTCATACTTCACATAGTTATTCTCGTTCCTATACTCATCTTACTTCTTCAGGTCTCTCCCGAGGAGTCTCCCGTTGAGTCCAAGGAAGCAGACAACGACGACCAGCAGGTACCTATCCATTTTTAACTATCCATAGGAGTCACCCTGTCCATTTTTTAACTATCCATTGTCCTTCTTATCCTCGTTCCTTTTCTCGTCTTGCTTCTTTAGGTTTCTGGTGAGAGCGAGGAAGAGAACGAGGCCCCCGTTGATTCAAAGGCAGCTGACACCGAGGACCAACAGGTAACAAAAAAAATCAGCCTGCTTTGCTCCCACCACCATGCCTTGCTCCCACCACCATTGTCCGATTTTTGACTATCCATTTTCCCAACCATCCTCGTTACTTCACATTGATCTCTCATACTTCACATAGTTATCCTCGTTCCTATACTCATCTTCTTCAGGTCTCTCCCGAGGAGTCTCCCGTTGAGTCAAAGAAAGCAGACAACGACGACCAGCAGGTACCTATCCATATTTAACTATCCATAGGAGTCACCCTGTCCATTTTTAACTATCCACTGTCTTTCGTATCCACGTTTCTTTTCTCGTCTTGCTTCTTTAGGTTTCTGGTGAGAGCGAGGAAGAGGACGAGGCCCCCGTTGATTTGAAGGCAGCTGACACCGAGGACCAACATGTAACAAAAAAAATTAGCCTGCTTTGCTCCCACCACCATTGTCCCATTTTTGACTATCCATTTTCCCAACCATCCTAATCCACATTGACATCGGTTGGATTCCTAATCACCTTTGACAGCTGCTGTCCTTCTTATCTACGTTCCTTTACTATTCTTCCTTCTTTAGGTTTCTGATGTCAGCCATGACAAGGACGAGGCTCCCGTTGATACCAAGACAACTGACAGCGATGAGCAGCATGTAACAAATTTTGCAGCTCTATCTTTACTATCCATGCTACCCTATCCCCCCCCCCACATGGTTCTGGTTGCCAGTCACCGCTCCAGAACAAGGAATCAGACAGCGACGACAGCGAGGTTTTAATATATGGAACCCATTTTCACCCTTTTTACTTGGAGTTAATCAGCTCTACATGTGGTTTTATCTTACATTGTATTCTGTTCTCTCGACAGACCAATGCTACGCCCGCAGAATATGTTACTCTCAGCGATTCTTTTCCTGCGCCACCAACTGAAAGGGGTGTTCTCTCTGAAAAAGAAGCGACCCTTCTAGCTGCTGTAGTGGATATGCCTGAAAGGGAGCCGTCACATTACCCTGACGTTTTACTCCGTGTTGATAAAAATCTGGCGTCCTTGATGAAGACAACACTTAAATCATCCCCTAACACGTAATTTCCTACTTACTACCCTCTTTTCCTTTGTTTTTTTCCACAACAAGAAAGTAACTTTCTCAACTGCAGGAGACACATTACCCGGTGTGGATACGAACTTAACAATCACTTTTTTAAACAGCTTGTCAGGCCTAAGAATTGGGTTAGCATTTTGGTAAGTTTTCGATCAAATCTTGTGCAATTCCCTTATAACACCTTTAACTCTTCCTTCATCATATTTCGTTTTGCAACACATGGAAGTTTTAGTTGATCTGCTGCAACCAAAGCTTGCTCATGTCCTTTCCATTGAGCGCTCCATCTTTCTTTCACCCTGGCTTTGCAACTACTTACAAGGAAATTATAAAACCAACTGTAAAGCAAAAGTCAAGTTAAGAGTTAAGTGGGACAATAAGCTCCAACGGAATACACTTGGCTCTCCAGCCGAGTGGTTTGAACTTTGGAGCATGATCTTCATTCCCATGATTTGGGACGACTCTCATTGGGTTGGATTAGTTATCAATCTCCCCAATTGGAGCATTGAGATCCTTGATCCTAATGTAACCCTATACAACGATGCGAAGGTGGCTGAACAAATCGCTCCGATCACAGAGCAGCTGCCGTATCTAATCCAGAAACTATGCATGCCTCCTGCCACTCAGCAACATGGAATTAATCCATTTACCTGGTCCAGGATTGAAGGTGTTTACGTCAACGAAAGATGTGGCGATTGTGGTCCGGTTGCCATGAAGTTTCTAGAAATCATCGCAACTGGCTTTGGTACTGAACTCATGTCCACGATCACCGATAAATTAGTGGATGATATTCGGGCTCAATACGCACTGAACGTGTACAAGAAATTTGTGGTACCCATATACACGTAGTTTTCCCCCACTTTACCCGTTTTTATTCAGCCTATGTTTGTAACTTACCTATGTAACATTTTATTTTACCATTCTCCTAGAACTTGCTGTTACACTTTTCTTTAAATCTACTAGAACTTGGTGTTACACTTTTCTTTAAATCTGTTCCATTAATGTCGTAATGCATTTAATTCCAACTTTCCCTAACATTTGCTTCACTATAATCTTCCTCATTTGCAACATATCCACGTGGTCAAATATGAATGGATGACTAATACATTGACACTAAGCGGTACCGTAAGGAGGTATCGTTTCGATTTCTCTAAATTCATTGTATCGATTCGATTTCTCTAAATTCATGGTATCGTTTCGATATCTCCAAATTCATTTTATCGTTCCCTTCTCTTCATCCTCTTCTTCGATCATTGCCTACTCTATATAAACCTATTGCATCTTCTTCTTCGATCTCCTCTCAATCTCCTCTCAATCTATTGCATCTTCTTATTTGATTATTGCACCTATAAGTTAGTTACGTTTGGTTACGGTTTCATCTCCTTCTTCTTCTTACGGTCTCGAGCTATGGCCGTAGAGAGTTCCAGTAAACGTCCTAAACGCTTTTTAGAGTAGGAAGACGAAGCAACACAGCCCATCAACATGGTCGGAGAGAGTTCCAGTAAACGTCCAAAACGCAATTCAGATTTCGAGTGGGAAGAGGAAGCACTAGAGGCCATGTCTGAGGCGTTTAGTAAGACGAGAGCCGTAGTAGAGGCGGAGACAACTGATCGCTTCAAAGCAATTCTTCATATGATGAATGATCATATGAAGAAGAAGGAAGAGGCTACCGCTCTCGTGCATCAAGTTGAACTAATCGACGCTCAACTTTTCCAACTGAATTAAATCTTGGGTCAACAACTTGTCGACTTCGAGGCGGAGCACAAGAGGTTAGACGAGATGAGAGAGGTTGCGGTGGGCGATGTCAAACAGTGTGTCGTTCCCCCTCCTATTGATTGGGGTAAACTTAATGTTCATTTCAACGATTATTAGTAGCACCACCCAACTGATGAATGTTTTCGTTTTTATTTATGTTGAATATTTTTGGATTTTTTTTATTTGTGAACTTGATAACTCTCTAATTTACATGTTTTAAGCATCTCTTTTTGTCCATTTTTTGCATTGTTTTTACCCTAACCTTAGCATTTTTAGGTCATTTACTGTCGGAATCCACATTTAGGCCATTTAGGGTGTTGCATTCTTGCATTTGCATATTTTGGATGAAAATAGGTGTTTAAGAGCCGAAAATGGGGAGAAACAAGGTCAAATCCGAGCATGTACCCGAAGAAGCTATGGAGCAGGAAGAACAGTCCGAACACCAACCTGATCGAAGAGGATCTAAGAACAGAAAGAACAACCCGAGGACCTACCCGAAGAGCAACCCGAGCTCATCCTCATGCACCCCATCGAGCAGACCCTCGGGCAGGACTGGGAAGCTAGGGTTAATGGGTTTCCACATATAAACCCCCCCTCTTCTTTCTCTCGCCCTAGCACGCCGCAGACCCTCAGAACAGAGAGCGAGAGCCTTTGGGAGAGAAACTGAGCGACTCAAACACTTTCTCTACTTTGTTAGGATTTAATTTCATTTCTTTTTGCATTTTTGATTCTATACTTTTCCACTCTACTTCTATTTTTAATACAATGCAATTTTCGTTTATCAATGTTTTTATGTTTTCTGAAATGAGATCTAAGTAGTGAAGTAAGGTTTCTAGGGATGGGATAGACGATTTTGTGTTCTTGATCAGTTAGGATGTCTTAGCTTGGTTGTTTATGTTTTATAAATTCCCTTCTAGATTGGTGTTCTTAATGCTATCAACAAACCGAGAGGGTGAGATTAGATCTAGGGTGTTTTACCATCGAGAGGTGTAGATGAAATGCTTGAATCAATCAATGCTAGAGATTTACTCACTTAGCCTAAGAGATTAGATGAGTAAGGGGTTTATTGACAATAATGAATCGGTTTGTATTGTCTGCTTGGTCATGTTTCTCCAACGAGAGTTGGGTAGGGAAGTGATTAAGGTAGATTGTTTCTAGCACGAGAGTGTTTTAACAAGATTTTAGAGATTCATTGTCTAAGGAATATTTGCTTGAGGCATGTAGGGCATCCATATTGGTCAGGAACAATTAGGAGTCGATTACCCCATCCTTAGGAGCTTTTGTATTTAGATTGTTTACATTTTTATTCATAACTCGATCACGTACCCGAACAGGTACACGATCACCTGCTTCGAGTATACCTTCGAGTTGTTCTTGCTTTTCTTCTTTACTCGATCACCCCACCCGATCCTGTACTCGAATGCTTGCATCGAGTGCTTAGGTCATGTGGTTCTTATTTATTTGCTTTCTTTTATTTATTTTACGATTGTTAGATCAAACCCATTTATTGCTTGGCTTGACTTGCATAGTTCTGAACTTCTGATCATATCTCATATGCTAGCATAACAACCATTTGGATTGATAACCCTTTGTACTACAACTTCATAGGGAATTGATACCCTGGGTGAAAAATCTTGTTATCAGAACTCATAACTTGTGTCATGATAATGATCAATCATGTGTTGGCTATAGGAGTCTAAAGATCCATTTGGTCAAACTCCAATGGATACCTAATGTCATTATGCACTTAATTCATATTTTTTATCAGTTGTAACCTAATGTGTGGTTTCACTCTAGTTTTATACACATGCAATTTATCCACGTGGTCACCTATGAATGGATGGATCATCGTGGACAATGTTATTTTAATCATGGACACTGCTTCGTAAGTATCACACATGACGTCGATTAACTTGTGTAAATCTAAAATATCAATATCCGTATAGTCACTAATTTGTGGACAGTAACCTATGCGTTCCCCCCCCCCATCCACACCAATAATGTGTTATTTCATTTCCTCTCAACATTCAAAACTACCTATCCACTTTTAATTGTCCACAATATCCACTTATTAACTATCCATTGCTCACTAACCACGCATATGTTCGACCAATCAGAACAATGTTCGACCAATCAGAACATATTTTATGGTAAAAAATTCACCAATTTGTGGTCAACATTTATACAAATACCCAAGTTACCCACAATTCAAAAAAATTTGGTCAACCCAAATCCCCTAGTTTGTGTAACCATTTTCCATATTTTTATATTCATTACTGTATCATATCCTTAACAATTCATTCTATGTTGATGGGTCCATTATATTTCTTCTTACCATTCCATTCATATCTGACCATGTGGACATATACCATATGACTCAAATACTAGTGAAACCACAACTTTATGATCAATAGAAATAGACAGCATAATCTGGAAAGTTACAACCATCCAACATTACGAAAGTTCAGCATAATCTTCCACAAACAAACAACATTAATACCATAACTTAAGATAAATACATTATATCTCTCGATAGGTAAAAGTAGATACACTCCATGCATCTCTCCCCGTTTTATTCATCAAGCATGTCGTGTTGCGACCATCACTCTGGGAAATCTTCAAATAGGCAAGGCTTCATGTACGTGCTTTTCTTTTGAGGCCCCATGATGTATATGTGGTACATCAAAGAGTCCGCCATTTTGTCTACTTGCCCAAAGTCGTACTTCTTCCTAAAGTTCTAGTAAACATCCATATCTAAAGTTCCAGCGCAGCTACTCAACATTACCCATAATAGTTCAGCAACTGGGTACACACTCTTCACTGTACCGACCAACTCAATTGCCTCTTTCAATTGCAGGCATTGAAATGCAACGAACAAGCTTTTCACATACAATGCATATGGATTCTTCTCGTATAGACACCATCCGAAGATATCATAGTATACATGTGAAGGCCTTGACCATTTCACAAACTCGGGATCCCGATCCAACCTCACCGTGGAAAGTGTCTCTGGAGACAAAGCAGCTACTCTCCCCGCGCAACCAGCTATTATCCAATTTTTCAGCGACATGAGACCATCCTCAGCTACCAAACTTACTATTTTCGCAAGTATAGGGGCTGTAATGTGTAGATATCTTGGCACAAGAACCTTAATATGGAACAACAAGTATTACCCACATCAAAACATAAATTTCTAATCTACAGATTTGCAGATCTTACATTTATAAGGTCATAGCACGAACCTGTAAATTCAGTTGCATAGTAGCTTCGCGGATTGGCTCTGCTTCTGGTTCACGATCACTCCTCTGTGTCAAAGCACTGTTCGGCCGAGGGTAATATCTAGTTTGCGGCAAAAGTCTACCTCGATCCACGATATTGTATGTTGGAAACATATTTTCCCTTTCTATGTGCTCTCTCGGCGAATCCCCCAAAATCCTCTCTTCTTTTTCGAATACCAGCAGTAAATACTCTTCTTAAAGCTAACTTTCTTGTATTCCCATTTGTACTTCTGTGGTTTCCATCCACGTGGATATAGCTTGCAAAGTTTTGTTTTGTAAAGTTCTGTCCACACTAGTCACGTTCAAATTAATTTCAGTAGGTTAACACATCTTAAATAACTCACCTACCACCTCGAGATCCCGAAGATATACCACAATGCTCTTACTGTGACATGCCCACATTTCTCACATCACGACTGTACCAAAACGAATAACCATATGCCCGGTCCCATCCACTTTTAAACCATATGCCCTGTCCCATCCCCTACTTGTGTTCACCTGTTGGAAATTAGGAAACATCCTTACCTACTATCAATACCAAAAATTTACATTACCCCTAAAAACACCATAGAAGTCTATCCACATGGAATGGGAGCGGAATCATTTTCTCAATATTTACATTTAAGAGAGACACACCATATTCACAATTCTTCCAATCCACATGGATATAGTACGCGACAATAAAACGGGAACTAAAGGAGCAGGTCATATGTAACCCTAACAATGCTTGTCACCCTATATAAAGGTCATAAACCTGTTTACGGCCCATCCACGATGCAAAACAATTTGGTTTTCTTATGGCCATTACTCAGCCTCATGAAGTTGCTCTTACGATAAGATTCGTTTTAATTCCTTTAATCCTTCTATGTCCAATACTATCATGAAACTTATTGAATTTATCACATGGCCCCTTATTGTTTTCAGCTCAAATCCGATTCAGAATTTTACATGCCATCCGAGTTGCTAGCCAAAGTTGCTTCTTTTATGGGTGAAGATGGTGTGGACGCTTTGAAGAACTTGTTAATTTCTGGAAAACAAGGTTTGGATGTTGTTTACTCCCACAAATGTCTCTCAACTGTCCGCCTTGACAAGTCTGAAGATCTCGTGTGGTGGTCAATGCGACACTCAAAATACTATTGCTTCTTCTCTAAATGTCTACAAAACATCAATCCCTACGCAATGTGGGCGAATAATAACAAGGGACTTGCTTAAGGAGATTCGTCTGTGCTTGTTATAGTTCCCAAAGCTGGGTTCTCACATATGTAGAGGGGGGATCTACTGATGCCATAAATTATCACCAACCAAGCCAAAGTTTAGAGTTAGTCGTCCTCGATGTCCCCGTTGTGCACGACCAAACACCACTACGCATCATTTCACAAATGAACCAGCATGTCCTCATCCTTTCCACCTCTAGCCTGCCGAATTAGCCCCTTTGCTTATATGACGTCTGTTGTTTTTTCCTTTTAACTCAATCATTTTTGCTGTAAAATACAAATTTGTGTAACCGGAACCAAATTTCACTAAACAAACCTTCTATTTCATCTAACTTTAATGCCTCACAACATTAAAATTTTCCTCATAACTCTACGTCCCACGGTATCCACGCAATGGTGTTCTGTCGATACTAAATATTTTACCAATATTTTACTATAGTATTCAACGTTTCAAATTCGTAAATAATATTTGTTCATAACAATAAGGTAGTCCTCGCCAAATTATCCACCGTGCCAGGGTATCCACGCAATGGTTTCCCCTGGATACTAAATACATCCATTAATACTGTATGTTCCCGGGTTTTCAACGTCCAGGGTATCCATGCCATGTTTGCTTGTGGATACATCCAATCCTTATTTTCAACACTAATTCACAAATCTAACAAAGACATTGCCTTTGTCCAATACTTTCTCCATACAAATCAAACAAAACACTGTCTCAATCTAAAACTCTCAAGTTTCCTCCTCCTAGCATTACTTTCATACTAATTGTCTCAAGGTTTACCACTTCTTTATTTAGGCTTAAGTGTTTAGGTTTTAGAGTTTAGTGTGGAGGGTTTAGGTTTAGTGTTTAGTTTTATGGTTTACGGATAGGTTTTTCGGGTTTAGTGTTTAGGGGTTAGTTTCACTTATGGCATAATGTCTCTAGGGTTAGGTTTTTGGGGTTTAGGGTTTAGGGTTTACGGTTTAGGGTTTAGGTTTAGGGTTAGTGTTTAGTGGTTAGTTTCACTTCTGGCTTTATGTCTCGGGGTTTAGTACTTCCGGTTGTAATTTGTTATGTAAAATTGTAACTTATTACCAATAATTATGATGTCTCTATACCATTAGGGTTAAGGGGCTAGGGTATAGGGTTTCAGTTTTAGGGTCTAAGGTTTCCGGATTATGGATTAGGGTTTAGGGTTTACGGTTTAGTTTTTCAGCTTAGGTTTTTGGGGTATTTGGGTCATTCATCTGTGTGCAATAACCGTTAGGGTTATATATATGTTTGGTATATTTCTTAAACAATTTTCAAAAATACGTTAGGAACATCAAAATTATAATAAGAACCATTACCAAGTCACGTTTATGATTAATTCTTCCAAAAGTGTCCGTCTACATGGATATGTATACTTGACTGGATTTAATTATTGGTTACTACCCAAAGACATGTTTACAAGCCAAATCCACGTTCCTGTTACTACATGGATATGTACACTTTAGAGGTTGCCCAATTGGATATGTATGTTTCAGAGGTTGACCAAATGGATCTTTATACTTCTATAGCCAACACATGATCGACCATTATCATGACACAATTTAAGAGTTCATAAATAAAATCCAAAACATTCATCACATTATGATGTTGATGCATTTAATTATCAGTTACCCCATAAACAAAATATAACCCCTCCGACGGTGATCGAGTACAAAACCCCCCAAAAAAATTATCACCATTACCACGAGGATATCCACAAGCCTAACCAACCATGGATACATCATTTCAATGACCCCAAAAACATTACTAACCGTAACAACCCTATAAATGGTTGATTTGGTGTATCCACTATAGACCACCACAAAAAAAAAACAAAAACTAACTTAAGGGTCTCCACACTACACCACACCTCGACCTCATGGCAAAGGGTTCGTGCAACTAGCTCGGTTATGCCCAGTCTGTTTGCATCTCCCACACCTATTCACTTTCCCTTTTGCCGCACCATTTTTCTGCATATTTAAACAAGACAAAACATCATCTCGTCTAACTTACACTATCACATACAATTATGTAGGTAACTTCTAAAAACCTAAACTTACAGGAAATTCTCCAATCGACGAGATCCTTGACTCCTTTGGGCGTCCAGATGGCCTTCAAGCCTTTGGAGGGTACAACACACGGTTCTGAATTTTGAATGGTATGTCAACATCACTAAGCTCTGGATTTATTACTCCTTCATAAGTAGCTCTCCAAAACTCTTTCTTATAAAAATCTCCAACCAACGTACCATATGGTATCCCCTGTGTATTTGCTGCCAACAATGCGTGTCCACATGGTATTTTAACTCGATCATACTGTTTGCATGAACATTGTTTCATATCAAGCAACACATGGTGTTTTCTGTTTAGCAAACCAACAACTTCATAACTCCAACTTGAAATAGTCCCAACTCTGCTCCCACTAACGACCAACAAATTTTTCTGCATCTGTTTATCAACCTCAGGAATGGTTAATCCTTTATGTTTCACAACCTTCTTCCGCCTCGCACTAAAACACCTTGTCAACATAACACAAATGAACTTGAGTAGTTCAATAATGTGTGACGATCGCCCCTTACCTAAAACTTTTTTCAACGACTCCGCAATGTTTGACGTCATCAAATTGGAACGATTTCCTTGGAAATATGCCCTGCTCCAATGACCGGCACCTATTTTATCCAAGTACACTGCACAGTTGCTGTTCTTTGCTTTTATTTGCCTATATGTCTCTTGATAGGCTGTTACCTTATACGCAAATGCCGCTTTCATCACTAGTTTCGCAAGCCCTTTGTTATGAAACCGGGAATTCACATTCCTAGCAAGATGAACAATGCACGCTCCATGATGTGCCAACGGATAAGCTATTTTCTTTGCAGTGTAGATTAATCCGTGTCTATCTGAAATAATTGTTAAGGTTTTGCTGTCCGCAATTATTCTCTCTAACTTCTCAAAGAACCATGTCCAAGCATCATCATTCTCACTGTCTACAACTGCGAAAGCCAGAGGGAAAACCTGGAAATTTGCATCTTGCCCACTAGTTGTAAGAAGCACTCCATTATACTTCTCGCTCAGATGAGTATCATCCAAAACAATAACACGCCTCAACCTCTGAAAATGTTCAATTGATGTCCCGAATGCCAAAAATATATACAAAAACCTTTCTCTCCTATCTTCTAAGACTTCTGTTTTTAAATCATAACTGTCCATGGATTAACTTCTTTTAAGACATGCAAATATGCAAGCAGATCCTCAAAAGACTCATCATCCGACCCAAACATTCCATCCAAAGCCTTCCCCTTCGCCCTCCAACACTTGCTATATGATGCAGCCACCCTAAGATCCTCAAGAACCATTTGCTGCAGATCCAATGGGGCTAGCCCTTTAGTCGGATTAATGTACTTCGCCTTAAAGACAGCAACAATTACCCTTGAGGTGGCTTTCTTCAAATAGTTTTTCCTCGTCTCTATTGGGCATTTGTGTTCAAGATTTGCTTTCCTAATCTCATAGTATCCTGACTCCTTCATTTCACATGCTAGAACCCTCCAATCACAACTCTCACCTGAACAACTCAATACAAACGAATCCTTTTTGGTTGTCGTTTGCTTAAAATGAAACATGTTCTTAATAGCATATATCGCTAGAGCAATCTGGCAATCCTCTTTGTTTGCAAACAACTTTCCTTTACAAATTCCTTTTCCATCATCCTTAAAGTCAAGATCTGGGATCTCTTCCCTGTCATACTCTGTGTCGTCAAACAGAGGAGGGATATCAAACTCCTCATCATCAATATCTTCTAGCTTCCTACTATCCACGGCGGGGACATTTCTCTGTACACAATCATTTGACCATGTAGACAACCCAGCATGTTCAGCGTCTACAGCTCTCACACCCACAATTGCTTCTTCAGGTCTCACATCCACACTTGTCTTCGCTTTCTCTTCTTCTTTTAAAGGAATTGCCCCATTAACTAACACCGTCAAAGCAAGAAAACGTATTACACATAACCTCCACAACATTTACTCGCCCAAACTGATCACCAATGAAATTTCCCCAAAACTCTTTATCATAGTCCTTTGGGGTAACGGTTACCTCTGTCACTTCACTTTCTTCTTCCTCCCCAACATCTTCAAAACTATCCGGAACTACATAACCTTCTGAATCACTCCTTACGTCTGAACTCTTCTCATCAACCTCTAGATCACCTACCTTAAGCCTATCGCCCATCATCTTTCCCTCTATTTCTGCAACTTCAGCCATGTAATCATCATCAACTTGTGTTGTCTCAATAAAAACTGTCTTATAACCTGCCGTACATGCTTCTCCCAAAAACACCTCTTCACTTACACTATTACTAAGACCAGATGACGAACCACAGCTCTGCTTTTTGTGCCTTGCCTCTCTGGAATCCATCAACCCCTGATGATTAGCTCTTTTCCTTACCTCTTCAAACGTAACAAACAAATTCAACCCTCGGTTCAAACACAACATCCCTATATAGTACTCCAGTCTGACATTAGTAGTCACAATAACTGGGGGCGTCCTCACCCCTGTCATCAATTGCATAAATGTAGGGATGCAATAACTCAGTATCGCCTTCTTCTCCAACAAACCGAATTCAGCCACCACCGAACCTTCCAATTCCAATAAACTCGTCGACGCCGTCAAAGGAACTACACGCGACAATAGCTTATTGTCCACCTGAAACCCCCAAACGCCATCCCCAGTGCAATTCCAATGGCCGGAAATTACAACCCAATAACTAGGGATATCATCCTGCATTTGGTTTCAGAATTTTCGATTACTCACCCATCCACAAATAACAAGTAAAATAAATCAAGATAAAGCCTATCCACACGAAAACCTAACACATACCTGCGCAGCCATGTCTCCCAAAACCCTACAGCCGCTTCAAGTTTCTTATCCACAAACTGTCTCACTTTATGGTAACTTAGTAGAAACATCCAACTTGTCGCCCGCAAGGAAGCTTCTACCACAATTATTTACAGCCATCAGATCAAAATATCCAGTTACGATCTAACGGTCGAAATAAATTGTCTTACTACTTCTGAGTTAAACGTTTGAAACATTAGTTGCAGGGCAGTTTTGGGAATAAAAAATGACACCTAAACTAATAAGTTGCAAAAATATAGTAATAGTAAAAAGTTGGTGTAAGTGAAAGAAGATTGAGGAAAAGTAGATCTAAATGCTAATTTTCCATAAAATAATACATAACTCAGATACTTTTGAATTTACGTAACATATAAAAATATAATCAATTATATCAACTGAATTTGAATTGAAATCAACAGCAAAAGATAATCACATTATTTGATAATGCTGATACAAATATATAGGTAAGAAAATAATGGGTAATGCAGTAAAATGAAGCGTTTGTTGGGTATACAATGTATATCGCGTAGTAATACTATACGAATGTGTAGAGTCAATCATCTCTTGAGAAATTTAGCGATCTGGAGAATACATCGAAGAGATTTTCCATCACGAAGCAGCTGAAACGCATCGTTGATCTTCTCAAATGGAAGCTCATTGGTAATAAAAGGATCCAATTTCACGACCTACATATCGAAAGATTCCAATTAATCTCACCAAAACACACAAATTTAATTCCTTTTTAAAATAATATAAAATAAAATAAAATATTACTGAATGGAGAGATATAAAAATTTCAGACCCCTTCCATGCATTGTTGAGCAAAATTAGGAAGTTGAGATTTGGGCTTGAAGCCGCCAAAAACAGAACCGGCGATTTTACGGCCTTCGAAAAGCTCCATCGGGTGAAGAGGCAACGTTCTTGGCGTCGGATAGATCCCCACGAGCACCGTCGATCCCCATCCCTATCATTGTTTTGAATTAATTTTCATCTTTTCTTGTTTCTCAAGTAACAAAAAATTAACTCACGTAGAGAAAAAATCACAATTCATATTGTTACTAATTAAGCACTTACGGCGTGAGTGGATAGAAAGGCTTCACGAAGAACATCAACGTTCCCTGTGCATTCGAAGCTATAGTCCACGCCTCCTCCCGTTATCTCTCGTATCATCTTTTTTATTAATGAATTGAAATCAATTAATACAAAGTTAATTTAGAATTGTTGGTTATATTTTTGTGTTATGGAATTGATATAGTACCTGATGAACTGGTTTAGTTAAGTCCTTAGGGTTTACAAAGTCTGTTACTCCCATCAGTTTACCTGCAATACTCGAATTGAGTTATAGAGTAATGTAACTCATAGTATTATGGATATGGTCGTGGATGAAAAGAACACAATATTGAATGACATAGTATGATGGTGATTTATGAAAATAAAAGTTACTCTTCTCAAATTTGGAAGCGTTAGCATCAACACCAATGATCCTAGAAGCTCCTCTTGCTCTTGCACCTTCAGCCACCTTCATTTCTCATTCATGAAATATATATCTTTCATTTTGACTTTGTATATAAAAAAGAATGACTTTAGCTAATTATAATCTTACAGCGAGTCCAACAGAACCCAATCCAAAGACAGCAGTGGTTGTTCCTTCCTTCACTTTTGCAGAGTTCCAAGCTGCTCCCACCCCTATTTTTGTCAAATTTATAACAAGCAAACACATCATGTGAATTCACGCTTCTTAATAATTTGTTTTTTTTTTTTTACCATTTGAAAAAAAAAAAAGATAAAACTTATATATAAACTAGAGGTGGTCAACGGACCACGAGAATAAGTAACATTAAAATCCAAATTTATTTGAAAAAGACAAAGATAAATAAATGGCGTTTTGGAAACCAGGGTAGTCCAATTGATAGGTATAGGTCCCTTCCTCCTTTGTTCCCTAGCTTAGCTATCCCCAAAACTCACTATATTAGCTCCCAACAAAAGATAAGATACCCATTTTAACCAAGATTCCTTTAATGGTAAAGACTATATGGACACAAATCCATGAATTCAATTTCTATATAGGAGTAATTAAGTAACTAACCAGTGGAGACACCACAGCTCAAGAGGCTCATTTGCTTGAGAGGAGCATTATGGTTGATCTTGACAACGCATGCCGAGTCCAAGACGGTGTATTCAGTGAAGGTAGAGGTGTTAAGGAAGTGATAAATGCGTTGGCTCTGGCTCGAACCACCGTCCTTGGTTGTGGTGGTTGAGAATCTCGTTCCTCCATCATTCACCATCACTCTCTTCATTGGATCTACCTGATATTTCTCACAGAGATTACTCTCTTCTTTCGTACACACTCTACATTCACCGCATTCTCCATTGAAAGTCGGAATCACATAGTCTCCTTCTTTCACATCTTTTACTCCTTCTCCTACACTCTCCACAATCCTATTAAACATTTCCCCAAAAAAATATGTTTAATTAGCGTCACAAGTGTGCTGTTAAAAAAATTAGATATCATGATATACCCGACAGCTTCATGGCCAAGAATCCTTGGAAATGCTCTTTCAGCTTCGTTCTTTTACACACAAAAAAAAAAGAAGATATATTGATTAGATTACAATGGTAATCAAGAAGCATGCATGATTTGTATTGCTTTGAATATAGGTTCATGAGTACCGTGCCGTTCCAAAATCCTAGATCGGTATGGCAAATAGAGGAGTAAAGGATTTTAAGCCGGACTTCCATTTTCTGAGGAGGATCGACGCATATTTCTTGTATGACGAGCGGCTCTTTTGGACCCCATGCAACAGCAGCTACAAGCATCAAAATACAATTATCATTATAACCATAATCATCATCATAATGATAAGAAACTATCACACTGGTGGTGACTGGTGAGCAATTGAATTATTATACCTTTGCAAGTGATGACCTTCCCTTGAGTCTCCGCCATGTTCTTTTTATTAGATATCTCTTTTATGAATATGTAGCTTTATTTATACAGAACAGAGATTTACATATTTCTAAATATAGCCAGGATGTCCAGTCACATGTATCGAGTCAATAATCCCGAGAGAGGTGGGTTTGATAAGAAGATTGATATCACCAATGAATCTCTTTACATAACACTATTGTAATGTTTATCTCAATTTCAACCATAGGCTAGTTAAAGACCGATTTAGCCGATGGTATCTTTAATTTGTGTTCCAACCAACTAACTTAATTATTTTTTGTCATGCAAAAATTAAAACTATTTATCTGCACATAAGATCTGTGAACCTTAACATTAAATGCCGTCATTGAAAAACTGCCATTGTTCATGATTTAGACAGCGTCACGTCAATGTTATGTACATTGTTATCAAATATTTAGTGTTTCTAACGTCAATGAATTTTAAATATAAGTTTTATATATAAAACTAAAACAAAATAATCACAAATTTGGTAATGTATGGTGGAGAAAAATAAGTGGTAGGTTACTGCGGGGACTACTTTACTTGATATTAAATGGCTTTAAATAGCACATCAATCATGCATACAAATGGACAGCGTCTGGACTGGTGATAGAAGTAGCTAGAAAATTGACCATAATATGTAATATGTGTGCAGTGTGCGTCAATAGCTTAAAGCCTTAAACCCGCGTGTGGCGACATTGGAAACTCAAATTTTGGTTCGGATGCTTTACATGTGGTGGACTTGCTAAGAACTCTTTGCCATATAGTATTCAGCAAAATTCGAAATTCTAGTGGTTAAATTCAATAATGTATTTAGAACTTAAAAATCTCTTAAACCAAGACATATGTAAATAATAAGGAAGGAAATTAAAAAAAATTGAAGTAGAAAAGGTCTTTGTAAGTGAAAAAAAGAAGGTTTATGTAAGTGGAGCAACACATGTTGCGTGGATCTTCTAACTAACCACAGGAGTAGCCAAATTAATATGAGCGTCTGTTATGGGAGTTAGGAAGCCAAGACTTGTGAGTCTTTTACATAACGCTATTTTCTCTAGTTTTTTTTTGGATATTTTTGTAGTTTAATCAGTTTAAAATTTTGCCAAAAAAAAAAAAAAATCAGTTCAAAATTTTGCCAAAAAAAAAAAAAAAATCAGCTCAAAATTTTGCCCCAAAAAAAAAGCAGTTCAAAATATCTACAAATTAAAATAAGAAATTATTGCATTTACACCCACTTTTCTACAAACTAATAACACTTACACATACTTTGTGCTATTGGTATACTTTACAATATAAAATGATCTATACCCCTTTTATCTTATTTTAACTTACTTTTTTCTTTCCTTCTCATTTCTCTCTTTTAGTATTTATTTTTTATTTCACTTTAATTATATTATTTTAAATGTAACTTGTAAATTGACATTGTTTGTATTTTTCAAATTTTTTTACAAAAAAAAATTATGAATCCAATCTAAATCAAATATAATTGAATTAGTATTCATAGCCAAATTAATAATTTCTAATTCCCCCTAAATTAGTATTTTATTTTATTAATTAATAATTTAAATATGACTGAGAATAACTTCCATTTTTAAATCTTAACATATATCTGGTATCCATAGTTAAAAAAAAATAGAGCCATGTCAATCATCCATGGTAGCTCATCCACCAAGCGATGTCCATATTGATTACGTTGTATGATATGTGTAGTGAAGAGAAACTGTAGATATGAACCACGCATGTGTAGTATTTTTGGTGGATAGGCTTTGAGATTAATGACCATGCATCTGTAGTATGCTTGTAGTGACACTTCTAATATTTCTAGTTCTAGATAAGAAAATAATGCAAAAACGTTTGGAAAGATATCTAAATGGCTAATTTATCTTGGACAGATTTCTCCTCATCTAGAATGAGATTATGAAATAAGTATCCATAGCTACTCATCCACGTGATTGATATCCAATGTTTTAAATAAATCAGTGTTATATATTTTTTTCTTGTTTATGAACCATTTTGTGTGTATATGTTTCTGTTCCAACATAAAACATGATGCAACGAGCTCGTGCTGTCTATGGATTTAATGTGTGGATGTTGTATGATGGTTCTTTGGTCTGTGTACATTGGTATCTACAAAACATACTTTTCTATCTAAAAAATTGCACTATAACCTCAATCAATAAACATGTTTCCATGTGGACTCGTTGTCATGGACACCCGAATTGATAGGTATTACTAAACTTTACACTCTGAATGCTAAATCCTAAATCTTGAACCCAAAACATAGACACATCATTCACATAAGCCCTAATACCTAAACCTTAAACCCTAAAACTTAAACCCTAAACCATAAGTCATTCATGTTACTTCACATGCGAAAGACATCCACAAAAGTGCATCCACAAAACCACATTCAACCAACCACATTACCTTTTCAAATTATGAATTTAATAGTCTAATCAAGTAAGTATCTACAATTTACCATCCAATTATCATAAAACAAATGTTCAGCTAAAATTAGATAGTATATAACGTATTCATCTAAAGTATAGCAAAAATGTATCTTAAAATGTAGAAAAAATACAAATATAATATTTCGTGCAAAAAAAAATACAAAATTTATTAACAATAACTAAATAAATAATAATAAAGATAAATGAATGAAAAAAAAAGAGAAAGAGAGAGGAGTAGATCATTAAATAATTATCACAAAAGTAACATATAATATCTCTAAAAGAGATAGAAGGGCAAAATTGTCTGAATTTTATGTCAAACTTGCAAAAATCTTGTCAAAAGTACACCATGGTTGGAAAGTGGGTGTAGATGAAAGTAAGTCTTGGAAAATTAGGTGTGATTGTCACTGTCTCTTAAAATAATCTATTATAGAAATAGAAGACAAACCTTTAGGAGGATTTTCAAAAATATCTCTTTTCCTATTTCAATTTTTTTAAATACCCTTTCATGTTATCTATTTTCAAAATACCCTTTTGTATAAAACAACTAAATTCTAAGTACTAAACTTCAAATACTAGACTCTAACCCCTCAAAACTATATACTAAATGTAATATAGAGAATCCAAACTTAAAAAAATTCTAAAAATTAATTTAACATATTGTAATTGTGTAAAAGAAGGTAAAATTGAAAATGTTCAAAAAAAAGTATTTTTGAAAGGGATTTTAGTCAAGAATGCCACTTTTAAAAGAAAACTTATAGAAAATGCCATTTTTTTCTTTTCTTTTTGATTCTGCCACTTTTCATTATTATGCCACATAGCAAAAAGACGAAAATATCCCTTCGGTAAATAACTTTCCAGTGGACCAAATCCACCTAGTTAAATTTAGTCCATCCTTAATTTGTCCATCGACCTCTCAAACTGATTAGTTCTGCTTGGTTGGACTTTACATGTCTATTATTGTCCAAAAGTTATCAAAATAACTTGTCTACCCTACAAGTCTGTTAAGACATGTACTGAACTTGTTGTACTTTGGTTAGACCAGATTCAATTTCTCTATAGGTTTTTTATGTCCACTCCCAATTCTGTTCGCACAACAGGTCTGTAGATATAGTGGATCAGATCCAATATCAAAATTCTTTGTGTACCCTAATTTTGTCCGTCGGTGCTTTTTGTCTATTGCAAGTCTGTTAACCACACATGCATTGAAAATGATGTGCCTCTGGTGGACCAGATTCGAGAACCAAAGTATTTATTGTCTCCATAACTTTAATTTCTCTAGTGGACACAGCTTCAGAAGATCTCAAGGATGAACAAGATTTGTTAGTAAAATGGAAAATTTTGGTTTACCAGTTCTCTAGTCCACCGGATCTGGTCCATCGAGAGACAAAAGAAGTCTTGTCCACCAGACTGTGGATCTAGTCCACCGGAGATGCATCAAATATGTTTTTTGAATCGTAAATTTTGGACAAGTGAATCATATAGAGGTTTGAAAGAGAGATGAAAATTTGGAGAAATAGAGAATTGGATATCTGGAGAGATGGAAGTTAGGAGAAAGAGAATGAAGTTTTAGAGGTTTTGAGAAAAACAAAAATAGTGAATTAGATAGAGATAGAGAGAGATAGAGAGAAATGAGAGAAGTGAGAGAAGAAGAGAGAAACAAATGAAATCTTTAATTAAGGACAATTTTGTCATTTTAGGTTAGCCAAAAGTGGGTCATATGGCATTTCAGAAAATGTTTTGTTGAAAATGGCATTGGTGAGAAATATTGACATTGTTGATAGCATAATTGACTAATTTCTCTTTTTGAAAAGGGGTATCCCAAAAGGATATTTCTAACAAATTCTCAACATATCGGGGTTGATTTACGTCACTACCATTATTAAAGGGTTTTAAAAGTAAATTCACAAACATAATTTATATGCATATATATATATATATAATTATTTAATTTATTTATATGCATATTCTTAACTAGCTGCATTCAACAACTAAATAATGTAGATATTTCTTTTATCAAAATAATGTGTAGTGAAAAAAAAAGATTATACAAGGAAAAAAACTTGGTTACCCAAATACATACAGAACCGGAACAATTTAATTAGGTGATTTGGACATTTTACCATGTCCGAAACGAATAGAGTTTGGTGGGGTTGGAATCGGACTAAAGGTCGCCCTAATCTTTTCTCTCAACTCCAGCAGCCGCGAAAAAAAAAACTTGAGTTTTCCGATTTGCCCTCCCCGGCTGTCGGGCTCCATGCCGGAGCTGTGGGAGGGTGTAGATCTTAGTCTTGCCTTTTAGTCTTTGTTCTCTTTGTTCTGTTTCGTTGATGAAGCAGTCTTGTTGTCAGATTCCCATGTGAAGCGAAGATCGATTGAAGGAGGAGAAGCCATCGACGGTGAGTTTTGGTTGTGGTAGAGACAGATCCGTTTGTTAACAGGTTAGTCTAGGTCGTGGCTCAGATCGGGTGGTGCTCTTGTGGCTGGTGGCTTGAAGGGGACGATCGCAAGTCATTTTCACGGACTGGTATTGTATCTCTCTCGTCTCTCTCTTCTTTGGATTGCGGGTTTTTCATCAAGGCTATGTTGGTTTTAGTGTCTTTATGGCTTCAACCGAGGGTTTTAATTTGCTTTGAGATGTGGTTTGTATTTTCTTTGCAAATCTGCATTCTCTGGTTAAGGGTTTGAATTGGTTCTTAGTTCTTCTGCTAGTTTGGGTCTGCTGGTTTGTTAGTGTTGGCGTTGCGAGCTCGGTATCGTTTCGTGTGTTGGTCATTCGGATGTTTTTTTGTTGCTAGTCATCTACTAGCTCTCCTTTGTGGCTTCTTGGAGTTTTGGAGTTGAGTTCTAGACAATAGCAGTGGAATAGTCCTTCAACTCTTCTCTTGCGAGGAGGTTACCAGTTTTGGGTCTGTAGATGACTGAAGCTGGGTTTGACGAGGGTCCGCGTGTAAGAGCTGCTGGTCTTCTTTGACTTGTCTCAGGTCGATTTGCAAGGTCTTTCTTTGCTCTTAGTTTGGATCGCCCTCCATGAGGTTTTGGTTTGTTGTAGTGGTTGTGGTTTCTGTTTCTCTGTTATGGTATGAATTTTGCTTTCATTCCGGCAGAAACGCTGTTTAGTTTCCAAAGATGGTCCTTTATCTACTGGTTTTAGTTTCCAGGGTTATGTTGTTAACCGCCGTTTTTGTATGCTTAACACTTCTTCTATGAAAAAGTTCAGATGACAAAAAAAAAAAAAAAAAGGGGTTGAAATCGGACCATGCATATTTAAAACGTTAGGATTTGTATGATTGTATTTGTATCTACATACTGTATCTCAATAATAACTTGGATGTATATTCCAAAATAAATTCTCATAAAGATAAATTCTCGTTTTATCAATTTCGTAAAAAAAACAAAAAAATGAAAGGACAGAGTAAAATCTCGAAATGCACAAACACTTGAGTAAAGCCGTTGTATCTAGACCGCATTTTTTTGTATTGTAATGACGCCACAAAACCACCAAATTTATTTATTTATTAATTAATATTATTTCTCGGAATTTCACAAAAGTTGACTTTTTAGAAGATAAAAAAAAAAGAACTGACAAAAAACAGCTGTACTTAGTTGACTTGTCTGATCCCCAACATATTTCAAGCACAACACAACTGCTTCTGTTCGAACATCAAATTTGATTCTAACTCTTTTTTGGTTTTTGTCATAAATCAATTTTTTTGACTGTAATAACTGTTAAAATTTTTTAAGTTTTTGATATAGAGTGTTTTTAAGTGCTATGTGTAAGCTCTTTTACTCACAAAAAAAAAAAAGTAAATTTAAAAACTCTCTACGAGGTTTTTTACCCAAAAGATTCTCAGGTAAGAAGAAAAAAGGCAACGGAAGAAGGAAGCATCATCAAGATCCCAGAGTTACATTCCGAACAACGAAGAGATGAGAGATGCAGACAAACATCTTTACATAACTGTGTATGCTGTTTTTTAAGAAGAGACAGCCATATATATATATATATTGAGACACGAGATATGTGAAAGAAAACCTTGTAAAAGCTATAAGATCAATGCATTGGATGCCTTGGTGATCTGGGACGAACAGGCGTCTTTGAAGGACTCACCCTGTATAAACCAAAACAAAACCATCACAACAACGAATTTGTTTTTAGCTGCGTATTCTAACGCAAAGATCTGTTTTGTTTTTTCTGACCTTATCGGTAAAGAACCAAGAACAACTCCACTGCAGTTGAGAGCTGCTATTGCGCTTTCTGCCTGTGAAGATATAAACGATAGATTGATTACTCAGAATTTGACATAAGAGATCAAGAATGGCGTGGAGGTGTATTTTGACAATTACCATTACGAACTCTACAAAAGCAATACGAGTTGAGTGTTGATAATCTCCAAGCAACCTCAGGCGGTAAACCTGTATTATGACAACATCTAATTAGTACACTATTGCACAAAACAAAAACAAAAAACAACTTTGCAGTTAGTTTAGCAACTCAACAAGATTTGCTAACCTCTCCGCAGAACGATTCGAAAAAGACCTTCACATCAGATTGAGTCACCTGTAAGCAATTTTTACAAATGTGAAAACTGAGGTACTTTTCATCAGTTAAGGTAAAGTGAAGAGAAACGTTTCAAGGGAGCCTCACCTTCTTGTCAATGTTAGTACAGTAGATAGTTCTTGCGCACATCTCACGCTCATCTTCAGTCTTCAATAATAACACCAAACAAACAAAAACAAAAAAGTACAGGACTAACTCATTTTGTCAAGTAACAAAATCGTCAGAGACTTTTGCATAGTAGAAGAAAAAACCTCACCCTAGGCAAAAATGTCGGGTTAACCGGTGCAATAGCTGTTTTGGATGGCAGAACTTTCACAGGATAGAATCCTAACATAGTCCCCGATAAATTCAGAGCAGTCATCGCACCCTCTGAAGAACAAAAACCCCAACATTGCCAACATAAGACACTTAACCACTGTAGTAGTAGTAGTACACTGATGATACTCCAAAAATAGACACAAGTAACGGAAAGAGTTACCTTCATCAGTAAACTCAATAAATGCGAACCGAAGCACCGAGTTTGGGTCACCACATATACGGCAATCAACAACCTGCTAAAACTAAAACACAGTTAAAACACAACAAGCAAGGTACAAAGATGAGAGAGCTTTCAAGAAGATATTTTCAACCTGTCCACAACTCACAAACAAACCAGCAAGCTGCTCTTCAGTGACCTACAACACCCAAAAAAGACAAACAAAAAATTCAAGAACAAAAAGTCTTGAGCAAATTCATAGAAGAGAGTAAAGGTTAAAGCTTTAAAACCTGTTGATCAAGATCAGAGACATAGACAGTTCTACGGATAACATCTTCCCTCTGAGCCATGCTTGTTCGAGCGTTCATCCTTCGCTTCCCTTGACCAAAGCTCTTCTTCTACATCCCACACACACACACAAACACAAATTAATCACAACTATGAATCCTAGATTAAACAAAACAACACAACCCCTTTCCCAATTGTGTCTTATCCTCTGAAAAAGCAATCAGTTAACAAAAACTCCTAACACAATTCAGTGAATTCACACAAATTTAGACACAAACAGGTGAACTCTTACCCGTCGGAAACCACCGTTTTCATTTGCAGCACCGGCAAAGCCATTGTTACGGAAGAAGGAACCAGCAGAGGTGAAGAAACCACCGTTAAGTCCTCCGTTACCTCCTTGTTTATTGAGAGAAGGAGGAACGAACTCTTCAGCCATGGGATTGAGCTTAGAGAAAAGCTCCTGAAGCTCTCTCATATCACGATTGAAGCTCTCACCACCGTCAACGCCGTCGGATCTCGCCACGTGTGACCCGATCTTGCTGTAGAGACCACCACCACCACCACCACCAACTACTACTTGATCGTGGCGGAGAACTTGATCGATCCTGGAGTGATGGTTCTGATCATCGGAAGAAACGCCGGAATCTTGACTTGTCATTGAAGAAGGTGGTGAAGACGGCGGCTGGATCACGACTCCTCCTGCTGCATCAGCTGCTACAGTCTCAACAACCGCCATGATCAGAGAGGCAAAAACCCAGAAATGAAAAATCGAAACTTTAAGGATAAATTGTGAAAAGGAATCGGAGGGATCGAGGTTACGATTTGAGGAGGAGAAAGAGAGGAATCAGCATAAGGTGCTCTCTATGGAAGGAAGAAAAAGAAAGAGAGAGAAATAAAGAGAGAGAGAGAGGATTAAAGAGTGATTAATCAGAAGATCGGTGATAATTAATGGTATTTGATTAGAGTGATTAAGTAAGGATTCGTTGAGAAAAACCAAACTCGAAACGAGTTTACTTCACTTTTGTTTTGTGTGTTTTATTTTTTTACTGCTGTGAAAAAAAATAGGAGTGTGATTGGATAACGGCGAGGGGAGAGAGAGAGTGGAGTGTTTGGTCTCTTTTATTAGTCTATTCTTGGACTCGACCTTCAATAAGCAGGACCTCAAATCTCTTTTTTTTTTTTTCGGTCAAAATAAGATTTTATTAATGCAAAAAAGTTTCATACAAATAGTTCTATATCAGAATAAAAGAGACAGTTTATACTTCCAAAATGTGCAAGGTTATTATGAGCGGCTTGATTGTTATGTCTACTTGTGTAGGTAAAAGTAACATTTGTAAATTTTGATGACCAGAATTGGATATTTGGATGATTCCTGAAATGTTCACATCTGAAACACCGTTGTTGATATTGTTTATGAGTGTTAGACAATCTCCCTCGAAAACTATTTTGGTGTATCCTCAAATCCACGCTTGTTGCATCGATGAAAGTAACGCTAAGCCTTCAGCTTCCAAAGGTGAACCTGTGTCATGTAATCGAGATGAACCCCAAACCTTTGTATTTCCGTCGTGGTCTCTAATAATCCATCCGCCATTAGTTTGATGTGTGTGAATATCAAACTTCGCATCGTAGTTACATTTTAAGAAAGGGAACAATGGTCGTGGCCAGGGCGAGATAGAAGTTCCTCTTATCTCATCATTGTTTGCACCGAAAGTTTGGTTAGAGGTCGTTGTTAACCATTCCTTAACCCCCCCCTCATAGCTTGTTGCATAATCAATAAAGGGCTATTTCTATAGTTGTTGAAAACCAAGTTATTCCGTGATCTCCAAATTTCCCACAGCATCCATATAGGTATAAGTTTTTCTTCAGCCATGATCCATGTATCATGTTGCAAGTCTAAAATACTGGACAAATTATTTTCAACATTATTTGAAGAAAGTTGAGAAACTGTTAGAGGTATTGTCAAAAGGTTCCATGTCGAAATCAAACTTGGACAAGTAAAAAGGCAGTGGTTGATAGTTTCCTCCGCTATACCACAACATGGACAAAGAGGGTCTAAGTTCATGCCTCTAGAGTTTAATCTAGTTAAGGTGGCCAAAGCACGTGAGAGAACTCGCCATAAGAAGTGTTTTAGTTTTGGGAATAGAGGTAATTTCCAAATTGTGGATTTCATAGCCAAAGAACCATGAGGAGGGGGTGGTCTAGGTGCTAAATGTGTCTGGTTATGCATAGAAAACCAATATCCTGAACTCACAGTGTATTCACCCGATCTATGGTAATGCCAGATAAGATTGTCATTACGGACCTGTCGTGGTATATGTATTTGTTGGAGGATATTGCGATCTTCCGGATCAATGATAGAAAGCATAAGGTCATCCCACCGTCGGTACGAACCAACAGTAGAGATTAGATCCTTTAGATGTATGTTCTGGTCTGGAGAAACCATATTCAACGGACGTGGTGGGTGACTCGGTACAACATTATCTTTCAAAACATTTATTGATTCCCCATTGCCTAGTTGATAACGTGTACCTTTTTTGATGATCTCGAGTCCTTGTAGGATTGAGGACCAACCATAAGATTGATACCACTTTGGTTTTGCATCCATTATCGAATCATCAGGATAATATCGAGCTTTCATCACGCGAGCAAAAAATGTATCACGGTAACGAAGAAGGTACCAAGCTTGTTTTGCCAAAAGAGCATCATTAAATCTTGACAGATTACGAAATCCTAAGCTCCCTTATTTCTTAGAGTATTGAAGCTTCTCCCAAGAAACCCATGAAATACCTTTATGTTGTTCACTTTTTTCCCACCAAAATCTCATTAGCAGAGATTCTATTTCAGATGTAACTCCCTGAGGTAGTTTAAAACAAGACATCGAATAGACAAGCATTGCCTTGGCCACTGGTAAATAACCTAAGGGTTTTCCTCGTGTTCCTATATGGTATTAGAGAAGTGAATTCGAGATTATCCACTAATTTTACTATTGCAACTTGCTTACTTTGTAGTTTTTCATTCAATAATTTATTTTTTCTTCTTGAGTTCTATTTCTAATATATGTTCTAAAATTTCATAGACATGAAGCGTTTTGGAACTCCCCAGGTTACTCTATAAAAAGGGGTCAATTGCGTCAAAAATTTAACTGATAATATTTGAATTACTTATTTAAATAATATAAAAATTATAATTTAGCATCAGTTCTTCCTAGTGATGCTATTAGGGCATCATTAATGGGAGAACTTTTTTTTGTGTTCTTAGATTAAATATATAGTGAAAATAATGTTAGATCAGTTGTTAAGATCATAGGTAAAAAAAATGGGAGAACTAATTATGGTGTTCTTAGAATAAAGATATAGTGAAATAATGTAAGATCAGTAGTTAAGATCTTTTGTTATAAAGCTAGTTATTGGGAGAACATGTTTAAGATCATAAGATTTAATAATATAATATTCATAAACATTTTACAAATTATAAAAACTTATAAAATAACATTTAAATTGCTTACTTATAAACTTGTAAATAAAATGTAAAAAAAGAAACAAACATATTACTTAATTAATTATAGCAGATAAACATCTTATTTAATGAATAAATAGTTTAATTTCCAAATTTATTCCATATATGCTCTATCAAATCCTCCGTTAATTTCTGATGTGCTTGTCTATCACGAATTATAGTATGGCCATCACCTAAACCCTCAAGATTTGAAGGCATATTTACTGAAAACGAAAGATCTGGAGTAATTCCGGTTCCATCTTCTTGTTGGAATTCTTGTTCGTCATAGAGCGTGTATGAATCTCGTTCATCTTCGACAATCATATTATGGAGTATGAGACATGCTCTCATAATATATGCAATCTTACCCTTTGACCATAAAAGAGATGGATTTTTAATCATGGCGAATCTAGATTGCAGGACTCCAAATGCACGCTCAACATCTTTTCGTGCACCTTCTTGTTTTTCTGCAAACAAACGATGTTTCGGATGTTGTGGTTGTGGGATGGATTTAACAAATGTCGCCCATTCCGGGTAAATACCATCCGTCAGATAGTAAGCCAAATTATACTCATTTCCGTTGACATAGTACGTAACTTCAGGAGCTCGACCGTAAATAATGTCATTAAATACTGGTGATTGATCAAGAACATTTAAATCGTTACAAGTACCTGGAGCTCCAAAAAATGCGTGCCATATCCAGAGATCTTGTGAAGCTACCGCCTCCAAAACAATTGTTGGTTTACCGGTGCCTCGTGAATACATTCCTTTCCAGGCTGTTGGGCAATTTTTCCACTTCCAATGCATACAGTCGATGCTTCCAACCATCCCGGGAAAACCCCGCAGTTCTCCGTAAAAGAGTAGCCTTTGAAGATCCGCTTGTGTGGGTCGGCGTAGGTATTCAGTGCCAAACAAGTCAACTATTCCGACATCGAAATGTTCCAAACATTTACGAGAAGTCGATTCAGAGATACGTAAATATTCGTCAACCGAGTCCGCCCCAATCCCATATGCTAGTAGTCGAATTGCTGCAGTACATTGTTGTAGCGGTGAGAAACCATTCCGGAAGGTTGCATCCTTTTTTGGTTTAAAATATGGAACTTCTTCACTGAGACGATTCACAATACGCAAGAACAATGACTTGTTCATGCGAAACCGTCGGCGAAATTGCCTCGTCGTGTAAGTCGGATTATCACTAAAATAATCGTTCCACAAACGTTCGTGGCCTTCTTCCCGTTGTCTATCGATATAAATACGTGTAGATGGTTCCTCCGAAATTTCCTCTTCAGCAGCTTCAAATTGATTATTAAATTGTTCTTGAAAAAATTGGTTCATACTATCATTATTTGGATCATAATGGTAGTGAAATTTGTTTGAAGAAGATGCCATAGCAAAGAAGAAGAGAAAGAAGTATTTGTTTTGGGTGAGAAGGAATGAAATATTTTATTTTGGTTATAGAAGGAAATATTTTTGTTGTAGAGAGAAGCAAATGTTTGTTTTCGTGCAAGGAGCAAATGTTTGTGTTGGTGCAAGGAGCAAATGTTTCTCATCTCATATATACAAGTGATCAAACTAAAATCCAAAGAAGGCAAAGACATAGCAAACATCACGGGTTCATTCACGAGTACATAGCAACATCACGGGTTCACAAAGCTATCAAACTAGCTTAAACAAAAAATCCAAACAAAAATCCAAACAAATAACAACCACCACACATCACGGGTTTGGTAATACTAAAGCAAACATCAACATCCGAAAGCAAACAACATCCGAAAGCAAACAACAACATCCACACATCACGGGTTGATCATTACTTAAGCTGGTTCACTTGGTCAGTCAGCTGGATCACTCGGTCCTTGAGCTGGATCACTTGATCCTTGAGCTGGATCACAATTACTTTGAGCTGGATCATTTTGTCGTTGAGCTGGATCACTTGTTCGTTGAGCTGGTTCAGTTTAGCTGGATCATTTGGTCGTTGAGCTTCACGGACCTGGTTCCGGAGGCTTGTGAATCCAATCGCAGGAGCTGGTTCCGGAGGATAGTAACAGGTCTCAGCCTCCTCTTCTGACTCAGTACTATAGTCTAATGGGCTGTTTATACCATAGTCATATTCACGGTCCATGACTTCTTCAACCTGAAACCGAAACACATATAAGTTCATGAAAAACATATATAAAACATGGATTCACATATAGCATATTAACATTGATATGGATTCACAGGTTCATATAGCATATAGCATATAGCATATTAACATGGATTCAAACATCCGAGATTCGCTTAGACAACAAACAAGATGGACAAACATCTGTATACATAGTTAAAACAGTTCCGCCATTAGCTTCTTCTTCAATGCTTTTTCATCTTCGTCTAGGGTTTCATTCTTGGCAATGAGAGTGTCAAGAATGGACATCTTTTGGAGTTGTTTCATGCCCTCTAAATCCTTCTGTTTTATCTCCCACATGTGACTAAACTCCGCAGATGGTGCAGTCTTCTCTTTGCCTTTGTTCCTTACTCTTTTCGTTGCCTTGATGCCCGCGGGTCTGCTCTCGTGCTCACCAACGACAGAACCCGTAGATGGTGCAGCTTCATCAGCTTTCCTCTTGTTAGAACTGGTTGTCCTTGGAGTGGGGTTCATAGCCTCGAGACTTGTCCATTTCTGTTCATAGCGTAGAACATTCCAAGCATACTCCATACCGAACTTCTTCTTGTACAGGTTAGTGTAGATTTGGTGAGCATTTTGTAAAACATCTAGATCGTTCATCCCACTAGCTCTCTCACTCTCTGCCTCTGCAAAAGCTCCACAGAACCTGCTCACTTCCTTACTGATTTTTTGCCACCTTTGTCTACAATGGTCAGGGCGCCTAGGCTGAGCACCATCACGGACATGACTACTTGTTTCGTAGTAGTCTCCTATACGGATCCAAAAGGACCCTGCCTTTTGCCCATTCCCAACTACTGCATCCTTCGATGTGTTTAACCAGCCGCTTATTAGGACTAAGTCATCTTGGGTGGACCATAGCCTTCTCTCCCTTCGCTGTTCTGTTGTCTCTTCTGTTTGACTAGGAGGTTGACTCGGCTGTGAACTTGGTTGTGAACTAAAAGAAAGAATTTGAGAGGAACCAATGTTTACATAGTAGGGTTGAGACTGATTGTTAGGAGTATTGTTTGATTCCATAGCAATNAATCTTTTGGAGTTGTTTCATGCCCTTTAAATCCTTCTGTTTTATCTCCCACATGTGACTAAACTCCGCATATGGTCCAGCCTTCTCTTTGCCTTTGTTCCTTACTCTTTTCGTTGCCTTGATGCCCGTGGGTCTGCTCTCGTGCNCAAGAAGGATGACAGAAGAGAAGTAAAACAACGTGAGAGATTGATAGAAGATTCGGATGTAATATAGATCACTTAAGAAGGAANTTCGAGACTTGTCTATTTCTGTTCATAGCGTAGAACATTCCAAGCATACTCCATACCGAACTTCTTCTTGTACAGGTTAGTGTAGATTTGGTGAGCATTTTGTAAAACATCTAGATCGTTCATCCCACTAGCTCTCTCACTCTCTGCCTCTGCAAAAGCTCCACAGAACCTGCTCACTTCCTTACTGATTTTTTGCCACCTTTGTCTACAATGGTCAGGGCGCCTAGGCTGAGCACCATCACGGACATGACTACTTGTTTCGTAGTAGTCTCCTATACGGATCCAAAAGGACCCTGCCTTTTGCCCATTCCCAACTACTGCATCCTTCGATGTGTTTAACCAGCCGCTTATTAGGACTAAGTCATCTTGGGTGGACCATAGCCTTCTCTCCCTTCGCTGT
>NC_025698.1:18039161-18039595 GCF_000633955.1 Camelina sativa | reverse complement strand
AGTAAATAAAAGTCATTTACTATTTTTTCAAAGTAAATCATTCATAGATTTGGTAACTACTCAACTATATTTGTTAAAGCATTCATAAGTTTCAAACCTTTCAAACCTTTCAAAAGTTTCACAAGTTTGAAATTTTTTGACAGTTTCACAAGTTTGAAAATTTTTGACAGTTTCAAAAGTTTAAAAATTTTTGACAGTTTCAAAAGTTTAAAAATAGCAGACAGTTTCACAAGTTTTTACACAACTCAAACCTACAAAACAAAACTACAATCACAAAGACTAGCCAAATCTAAGAGACATACAAACAAACCAAATGATAAAAGGTTAGATGGTGAGACATACAAACCAAAACAAAGAGACACTTAATTGACAACAACAATGTCTAACATCCGACACCACAAAACAATTTCCCTCATTACACAATCAAACCACAA
>NC_025698.1:17995777-18037523 GCF_000633955.1 Camelina sativa | reverse complement strand
GACAGATCAATCGAAAAAAGAAGGGAATTGAAACGAATTTGTCGGAGAAGCTATGTAAAGATCGACTGCTAGATGGAAGAGCTCTCGATTTTGGTGTTTCAATTGCCGGAAAACAAACCTTCGGCGGTGAATATGGCGAGAACGAAGCTTTTGCCGTTTTGGAGAAAAAGACAAACCCTAGACTCGATTTCGAAGAAGGATGAGAGAAATGAATATTTTTCTTTCTCTCCAAAATGTCTCGACCAATCAGAATAGAGGAAAGAAAGGAGTACTGGGCTTTAGATCAGTTCTATCTCAAGACCAAAATTATTGATCTAAACCCACTATTCCCTTTTTTATTAATAGAATTGGGCTAAGAACATACTAATAGTTCTGCCGTTAATGATGGCCTTATTGATTTGTGTTGTATCAGTTCATTAATACTTATGCAAATCTAGATCCATTGGCATCACTTCACAATATTGATATTAATATATGAATTTACATCTTTTAGAAAATGATACAAAATTTCAATCTATAACAATGGTCAATGGGTGCTTAAAAAAAAGAGGTTTCAAAACTTTCTTATATATAGTGACCTTGATATTTTTCATGGTGTCAAAAAGTGCAAAGTTTAATAAGAAACTGTATTAACATAAACAAAATTTACAGTTTGTTTTCATATTAATTAATAAAATTAAATAATACTTATTTTGTAAAAAATATTTAATTTTATTTTATTAAATTTAACATCAATTATATATAACTAATATAAAAACTTAACAATAGTTATTATAACTAATGTAATATTTGTATTAACTGATGCAAAATTAACATCACCTTTTTTTTGCAACTGATGCATAATAACATCACTTTTTTTTTTTGCAACTGATGCATAGTACATCAATTACAATAATTGCTCTCTCCAATGAGAGATGATGGTCTTACTTACTCTCCTATGTAAGTAAGTAATCCAAGTCAAAGCAAGTTTCACAAGTTAGGAATAATTAATAAACAATAGTAAAGATGGGTCTGAGCCCGGCCCATTGTTACATAAAGCCCAGTAAAATATCGACGGACTTGAGAGGGTAAATTAATTTTGTTAATTTCCCAGCGACGGACGTCAAACGGAAAACTTTGTAGCTCTCTTTCTTTGTTCAGTTCCGCTTCCGACAATCAAACACACAACTTCTTCTTGGGAGCAGGGGATTTTGGAATCTCTTTTCGGCTTCTCTGTTACTGCCGCAACTGGAGATGCATAACTCGAGTTCCGGTTTCTGTCAGAATCATAAAGTCTTAACTTCTTCAGGTGATACGGTTCTTGTTTTTATAAAAATCCTGAGCTCTCGAATTTTGAGAGTTACGTTTCTTTGATTTCTAGGGTTTTGTTTTAAAAACAGGCGAATCAGGTTGTTATAAAGATAGGGTTTTTTTTTTTTTTTTTTTGTTTAGATTCGTTTTCATGGCTTCTTGTTCTGTCTTAGGCTAAGAATTATTAGAAATTGGGGGTTAGGGTTTTGTTAGATTTTGAGATGAAAGGAAGATCGTATCGGTTCTCGAGCACGGATCCTCATGAGGATTGGGTTGATGGATCTTGGACTGTGGATTGTGTTTGTGGTGTTAATTTCGATGATGGAGAAGAGATGGTGAATTGTGACGATTGCGGTGTTTGGGTTCATACTCGTTGTTCTCGTTATGTTAAAGGAGAAGAGCTTTTCACTTGTGATAAGTGTAAGAGCAAAAACAATGTTAATGATAGTGAGGAGACTGAGGTTGCTCAGCTGTTGGTTGAGTTGCCAACTAAGACCTTGAGAATGGAGAATTCGTGTACTAGGGGTGTTCCGCTGAAGCGTCCTTTTAGGTTATGGACTGAGATCCCTACCGAGGAAAAAGTTCATGTACAAGGTATCCCGGGTGGGGATCCGGCTCTTTTTGAAGGGTTGTCGTCAGTTTTCTCCCGGGAGCTGTGGAAGTGTACTGGTTATGTGCCTAAGAAGTTCAACTTTAAGTATAGAGAGTTCCCATGCTGGGATGAGGAAGAGAAGGATGAAATCGAGAATAGGCATCAGGAGGAAAACGGTGCAGGGGTTTTGTTTTCTATGTCGAAGGAAAATGTGATTGCTGCTCCTGTGAGTGCTTTGGTTGGAATGAGGAGCCTTGATGGTAAAGGAGCCAATGAATTGATGCTTGGTTGTGCAAAAGACGGCATTAGTTGGGATTCCACTGGCGATGCTGAGATGAAGCATTCTCAGAGTGCAATGAAGAAGGATAAGAGGTTGCTTCGTCCTTTGATCACGAATAAACGAAGGAAAGAATTGTTTGGAGCTTCGAAAGAGCGGATGAAGAAGAAGGTTGAAGTTTCAGATAAAAAAGAGGATGATAAGAAAGGCTTTGTAGGTAGAACAGGTCAGTGAAACAACCTCCTCTTAGACCTTTTTGTTTCACATCCAGACATTTTATGTTTATTGTTCTTAAAAGAATGTCCTTTTTTTGTTTCTTTCAAATTAGTAGCAGTTCGACCTACGAGTGATTCTAAACCAATAGAATCTCGTAAGGACATAGAACCAGAAGGTTTTGCTGGCTACGTTGGGATCAAGAAGAGTGAAAAGGCCAAGAAAGCTGCTTTTGAAGAATCTAATGATGGTGGCCTTGCTCTGAAAACTGGCTTTGATGAATCTGGTAATTCAGAAATTGGTGTTGAATGCTCCAGAGAACAGAATCTTTCTGACGTTCATGCTAATGGTGCTGGCAAACAGGATGAGAAAGCTGGTCATCAATTCCGAATTGTGCTTAAGAGCGCTGCAGCTACTGATCCTGCTGTCCTCGTAGGAAAAGATGTTCCGCAAAATGAGGCTAACAAGGAGGAGGAGGTATGTCCTTTATTGGCTATAACTTATACTAATATGAATTCTGTCGTTGAATTATTCTTGATTAGGTCAATATAATTTATATCATAGGGGTTCATCTTGCAACAAATATTGAAGTTCTTTCAATCAATTATCATCATGTTGTTCTAGGTCAATCCATTTCATCTATTGGTTATTCAAGCCCTCATAGAAAAGGCCAAATTGGAGCTATAAATGAGCTAACGAAGCTTAAGTAGCAAGAAGTGCATTGATTTTATATATAAAAAAAAAAAGATTTGAATTGACATAGGGTAAATTTGTTGAAGGCAAATTTGTTTCTTTTTGAACTTTTTTTGTTGAAAGGGTTTTACTCTTGCTTTAAGATAATAGTGGGGAAGCAACTAATAATTGGTATTCTACAATAACAAGGGAGATTCTCTTATTTTACAGAGACAAGGCACAATAGCTGACGCTCCAGAAGATACTGCAGTTGATTCATCTGAAAGTTCGCGTATGCCTTCTCCTGGTTCCACGATTGGTAAAGCACAAGAAGCTGAAGAGAGAACTGGTTATGATGCCAGTGGGAATATCAGTTCTAGGAGGAACAAATTCCAAAAAGAAACAGCTGATACTGGTGCCGGTGGAGCTCTAGGACTGCAGACTCTAGACCCTATGGATTCTAAAGTTTCAGGGACGTCTACATCTCAAATCTCTGGAGCTTCTGAAGTTAACATAATGACACCGAGCAGTTCAGTTCCTGATGAACCCAAACCGCAGCCTGTTGTTATCGAATCAGAAGGAATAAGTAGTGGCAATAGAGACAGAGCTACTGAATTAAAACGAGAACTAATGGTTTCGGAAGCAGAAAAAGATATTCTGGAAACAAAGCCTGGATCTGGTTTATTTCAAGAGTCATCAAAGCCTTACAGACCAAGTCCGCAGACTGTTTCAGGGAATGGCAGGCCTAAGATGGTAGTATGCATTGGAAAAACATCGTCAAGTTCAGCCACAGAAAAGTCTTCTAGGTGCAATGACAACCCGAAGCCCTCAACTTCCAGGAATTCTATTCCTGGCTCGAAGAACCAACCAGGTGATGTTGGTGCTGATGTTGGTGCTGATGTTGATGCTAAGGCCAATGATGAGGACTGTATTTCCAGTGATATGATCCGAGAGAGAGATGGGGATGATGAACCTTCAGAGAAAGCTTTGAAACATCCTAAATTTCCTATTACATCTACAAAATCGATGCAGCATAACCGTAATTCCCATTCTTCAGTTTCCAAGACAAGAGAGTTTTCCTCTTCTTCAAAGACATCTTCAGCAGCTCGGCTTAATGGTGGTTCTTCCGAGGCTCCTTATAAACATTCGCTTTCAGGGACCTTTCCGGAAAATGAAAAGCCTGGACAAACAATATTCCAGTCATCAACAAAGAACCCTGTGCAGTCTATAATTTCCCTTGCTCCAAATCTGAGCGATGAAGAGGTGTGTGAGATAGATTTTTTCTCTTTCTCGTTCGTCTTCCCTATTCTTCTACAGTTTAACATGTTTTGTTTTTTTTCCATTAATGACCAGCTTGCGTTAAGACTGCACCATCAACTCAATAGTTCTCCTCGAGTTCCTCGTGTTCCACGCATGAGACAGCCTGGTAGCTTGCCCCTGTCTCCAACCGCTCCTAGTTTTAAGCGCACTTCTAGTTCTGGTAGCAAGGATCACACAACGGTATGATATAAATGCCATTTTTTCTTTTAGCCTATGCTCTCTTTTAGGCTCAAGCTTGTTGGCTGATTATATATCTATTTGGCTAGTTTTCCAGAAGGAAAAACAAGGATGCATCCAAAGAAGGTTACCGCAATTCTCGTGATGATGATGGATGTAGTACAAGGAGTGCCAAAACGCGTCGCTCTCCTGATAGGAGGACACAACAAGACAGTGGAAGCAGAGGAGGGAGTTTGCGTTCCAAGGGAGAAGAAAATGAAACCCTTAAAACCTCTTCTTACTCCTCTCGGAAAGCACTTCTCCCACCAAACTCTACTACAAGCACAAGCAGTGGACCGTGTTCATCCAGCGAGTTGAATGAGCATAATATGCCTTCTCCACACAGTTCCCCTAGGAATAATGGTACTCCAGTGCATAGAACTTTGCCAGGCTTAATCAATGAAATCATGAGCAAAGGAAAGAGGATGGCATATGAGGAGCTCTGTAACGCAGTCTTGCCGGTATTATTATGTCTCCTTACCACATATATCTCTAATCTGAGACATATCATCAGCTAGGTCACAGATTAGTTGTTCTAATGTGTCGTGTTGGTCTCTTTCTTGTAGCACTGGCCTCACTTGAGGAAACACAACGGAGAGCGATATGCATATTCAAGCCATTCACAGGCTGTTCTTGATTGCCTGAGGAATAGGCACGAGTGGGCTCGTTTGGTTGATCGTGGCCCTAAGGTTTGTATACTAACTCTCTATGTATTTGTCGTCTGTTGTCTTCAAAATATACCTAAATCATCATCTTAATTTTTTGCGCTGGTTTCAGACTAATTCGGGGAAAAAGAAACGGAAGCTTGATGCAGCTGAGGAGGAGTCAGATGAGAATGAAAGCAGTAAGGGAGGAAGGAAGAGACTGCATCGACATTACTCTCAAGGAGAAGAGTTTCCCAAAGGAAAAAGGAAAGCAAGAAAACGGAGAAGGCTCTCTCTTCAAGGAAAAGGCGTCAAAGTGTTGAGGAAGAAGAGAAACGAAGAAGAAGACGAGGTAAGTGAAGAAGATGAGGAAGGTGCGTTCTCGGACACAAGCGAGGAGAGTGTCTTCTGCGAAGAAGAGGAAGAAGAAGATGGCCACACTACTGGTGCTGGACGACAAGTCTCTGCTAGTAGCTCTGAGGAAGCTCAAGCCACTTCATGACTCTCTTCTCTCTTCTTTCCCTATGTAATATAGAAAGTATATGTGTATGCATTATGTAGCTATGTGTATTTTACCAAAAAGCTTTTCTCAATAGACAATACTAATAATTTGTGCTTTTCTAGAGAGGGCCATATTGAGAATGGGGTGGTCCTTTTCTGAGTTGTATTTATGGTTTTGTGGTATGATATAATTAAGGAACAACAATCTATTTTAGTGTATGTTTTTCTGAGTTGGTGACTGGTATGCTCTAGATTTTTACTACCCAACTAGGATTTCGCGGAACTAAATTATAAATTATTATATTTTAAATAATAATTTTTAATTTATTTAGTTTTCAAATTCTCAATTAATTAATTTTTGTCTAATTAATTTAGAATTTTGTTTGGAATTTTTTTTCTTCTTCTTATTTTTTATAAAGTTTATAACTTAATTACATTAAATTTGTTATTAGATAGAATATAAAATTCTAGATTTTTTTGGTTCTCTAGAATTAAACAGATGTATATACCTATATAATAGGTTAGTGTATATTTTGATGTGTATTTAATTTTTTTTTTGGAATATTAAGAATGTGTTATAGTATGTGTAATATTTTGTAGTTCATATACTAAATAATTTATAAGTTAATTTTCAAAACTATAATTACAAATCTATAGTATATATGAGATAAACTAATAGTTTTAATGTTGGTTCTATAGTCCAAACCCGCCATGTTAGGCGGGTCAGACAACATGTTCAAAGATTTTTAATCTGCAAAACTCATCATATGAACTCGTGAAAATAAAATTAACTTTAAATATGTTGAGATCAATGCGTTGAGATCAAAAATATCGGCCACGGATCCTCTTCCAAGATCGAAAATCAATTCGTTTATTTTTTTTTTGGTAGGCAAATCAATTCGTTTATTTATTAGGGCGATTGTTTAGGAAATTTGTGTATGGAAAAAATATTGTTTTGTAAAATTGGAAACTTAATATTAACTAAATTAATTATAAACTTAATACTTAATGTTAAGGGGAGTGGTTCCGACTGTTTTGGTAATTCATTTATGATGAGAAATCTTGTTTTCAAAAATAGAAACTTAATATTAATTAATTAAATGAAAAACTAATTAATAATTAATCATATATATAAAAGTAAGGTTTTGGTCTTTCCTTATTGGTTGATTTTCATTTAATGTTTTCTAATTTTTTTTATTTTTTATTTGCTCTCTAATTGCTTTATACAATATTTAAGACCCAATAAACACAATACATTTAACTCACACATTAAAATAAAATTATAACTGAAAATAAAATAAATTATGCATTCATTATATTCCACCACTCAATTTTATTCAAAGACAATAAATTACTATTGTAACTCCATAATTCTAAATGTAACTTCCATCATTTTTTATCATATAAATAAGCATTCTCTCAATCTCTCATTCTCCCATTTTCACATTCTCTCGTTCTCTTCTACAATACTTCAAATCATTTTTTGTTTTTTTTTTATATATTTTTGATTTCTTTTTTTTTGTTGTATGGGTTGTAAAATACAAATGAAATATCATTGTAAATTTTTAATGTTAAATTTTAATTTTAGAGACTACATGATATATATTTTACATTGTTCTTATTTTAAAAGATTCATCTTCATTATCTAATTTGGATTATTATCTTATAAGTAATCATTCTCTCCTCCTCTCCCACCAATATCAAATGTTGTTATATCTCATATGTGTTGTAAGAGTTTGATTTTATATTTTAATATAGAAAGTATTATATATATATATATATATATATTACATTGTTCTTTTTTTTAAAGATTCATCTCCATTATCTAATTTGGATTATCATCTTATAGTAATCATTCTCTCCTCCTCTCCCACGAATATCAAATGTTGTTATATCTAATATGTGTTGTAACTTGTAAGAGTTTTATTCTATATTTTAATTTAGAAAGTATTATATTTAACATTGTTTTCAATTTTTATTTTATTTATATAAAAATAAAATATTTCTTTTATATTTCTTGTCTTTCTAATCTATTCATATTTATTTTTTAAATTTTCATAGTTAAATTTAAATTCACATATGTTGGTTTTAACAAAAAAATCAACTTTATTTGAGAATTAGATGTTCCTATTCATTTTTAAACGATAAATGTGTAACATAATATATATAAGCATTTTGTCTTGAAATCACAAGTTCCATTTCCATTGCTTAACTCCATGTTAAACTATAATATATGTTGTCCTATTTGTATGAACAACAACATACTTATTTAATATATTTAAAAGAGCAAATGATTAATCGAAATAAATATTTCTCCAAATTTTATAATTCAATCAGTGTGAGTGTACTTATTACTTTGAAAAACCTTTACATTGAAGTTCATAAAATCATATATGAAAACTAAAATACTATGTCACTTCAAATTTGGAAGGAAACACTTGGTATTCCTTTAAAAAAAAGTCAAGACACATATAAAAATTTATTAATATTTAACTCACTTTAAAGGCATAAAAGGTCATTTAACTCAAAAATAACTTCTATCCAATAATTCCATATATTCCTCCCACAAATAAATATATATATATATATGTTCAAGATTATATTTAAATATTACATAATTTTTTAGTTAGCTAAATTTATAGTCACATATATACAATATGTATACATAAGAATTTATATTACTTATTAACACCATAAGTAGACCCATTATTTGCTTAACTCAAAATTGGTTTCAAAGCCAACTAAAGAAAAACAGAAACGATCTTATTGATATTAGACCAAAAGATGGGCATACAAACATAATCACTCACACGGAAGATAATTATTTTCTAAAAATAACTTATTATTGGAACATCAATGTATGAAGGGTTTACATAAGCAGTTAATTAGAAAATCTAAAATACAATAAATGTATTGGGAACAATATCAGTCAATGATAAGATTGGATCCTCAAAAGCAAAACACAACATCCTCATAATTCATAAAAAAGAAACGCCACAATTGTACACATCTAAATGAAATGGTATAATAAAGATATAGTGTATAAATACAAGTGACTGCCCATATATGCCTAATTAAAACGAAATAATACAAAAGAGAAAACGAAAAAAAACCAAAAAAAAAAACAAGAAAGTGCCAACTACACCACAACCCACGCGTTGCGTGGGGAAGCACCTAGTAACAATTGTAAATAGGTATGAACTTCAGGATTTATTTCATAAATGTCTCCAAAAATGTATATATAGATCTTGTCATGTCATATAACTCATCATATAATATAACTCGTTTGTGTTAATTTTTGTAACGCCCACGAAACCGAATTCCGGTTTAGGGGATGTATCGATCGATGCAGGCTATGTATCGATCGATGCATAGTTCGTTTTGTGTGGAACGACTAAAGTGAAACGCGTGTTTTGTTGCGTTTTTGGGTTTGGAAACCCTGAGGCCGAGTATTTAAGAGAAGAAAAGTTCTAAAAGGTTTTCATTGAGTTTTGCGTGAGTTTTGGTGCTGTTCTTGAAAGTTTTCTTCTATGGGAGTGGAGATCCGAGTTTGGAGAGCGTGTTAGGGCTTGCTGGGGTATGTTTTCTTGCTTGTAGAGTCAGATCCGTCATTCTCAAGGTGAGTGCATGACCTTGGCTTATCTGAGCATGAGATCTATAAGTTCTTTGTGTTTTTCTATGATTTAGGGATTGTTTTGCCTTGTTGTTATGGTTTTCGTGGTTCCCTATGACTGGTTTTTGGTGATGATGGGAGACGATTCTCGACCGATACAGTCACGAGGATTCGTGAACAATCGTGGTGATGCATTGGTCGATTCAAGGAGTGCATCGGTCAATGCATCTAGGGATTTGGAGAATTGCATCAGTCGTTGCAAGGTGTGCATCGGTCGACGCAAGGCGCGATGCATCGGTTGACGCAAGGTGTGCATCAGTCGACGCAAGGCGCGATGCATCGGTCAATGCAAGGCGTGCATCGTTCGATGCAGAGAGAGTTGCATCGGTCGGCACAAGGCGTGTGTCGGTCGATGCAGTTTCCAACTATCGATGCAGTTCCCAACTATCGATGCAGTTCCCAACTGATGATGCTTGTGGTTTGGTTGTTTATGTTTTATTCTGATTGTTATTTGTGCTTGGAGTTCTTATTACTTTTGTGTATAGCTCAGTAGATGGGAGGATTGCCTCACTAAGTATTTCTCGTAATACTTACGCCTCTCTTTTATGTTGTGGCACATGTAAAGGCAAAATGTGATCAAGAAATCAGGACAGTGAAGAGGAGGATGTTCTAGAGGTTTGATCGATTGTGGTCTAGCTATTGTTAGGTTGCTAGATTTGAGTCATTAAAACATTGTAGGATGCTGGTGTTTGCTTATTGACTTTGTTGGTTTTGGATTATTATTAATGGATTTATTTGTTGGATTAGTGGGTATGGGACCATTAGAGTTTTATATTAAAAAAAAAGATGGGTTGTTTCAATTTGAAATTTTAATATGTTTAAATATTCATAATTTTAAACTTTTTATTAAGTTTAGATATATCAGTTATAAATTATAACTTCTTCTATATACGGTAAATTTACTATATATATATATATATATGTTAAACACACGTTTTATATTAATTAGTAATATATGTTTGTTTAAAAATATTCAAATCACGATATATGCAGAAAAAAATTCATTTTATTAACTTTATGTATTATATGATGATTAACTACATTTAAAATTTAAAATCAAAAATAGATGATAGGAGAATATTTTTTTTTAATCTGGAATAAATCTTCTAATTATCTATATTAATTGTAAAATATTATATATATATATATATATATATGGATATTTAAAATATCTAAACTGTGTTTGGTTATAAGGATACTGGAGAGAGTTAACTAAACTTGTTTGGATATGAATATAAGCATTTAATGGCATTCAATGGTAAATGTTTCTCAAAACATATTTTTGAGCAAAAAGTGTTGCAATTATATTAGTATAGATTGTTGTAGAGAATTTTACCTCAAAATAATAGATTGTGACTTTGAATAAAATTGAAGTTATGAATTCCTGCATTTAAAAACGCTATCAAAACATTTTGGAGAACTTTTTAGGAAATTTAAACTTAAAAAGTATGATTGGTAAAAATCAAACTTTAAAATATGCATACAAAAAAAACTTATAAAATAAGGTAAGATTACTGAATAACACAGTTTTGGCTGAAAACTCAGGAAATACCACATCGTCAGAGAAGTGTGGTAACTACCACTTTCTGTACGGGCAACATGACAGAAGTGTCCTAAAGAAATAGGCGGGAAATCTGTATTGCCGACAACAGTCTCATATAGGTAGGGAACAAGTCTGTGAGTAGGCAATGATGGAGTCATAATCTCATACAATAACATGTATTATTAGTGAACGACATGAGATTTTAATAAATGGGTTGTAATCTCATACAATAACATGTAATTGAGTAGGCAATGATGTAATCGTAATATCATACAATAACATGTAATTTTAGTGAACGACATGTATTTTAATAAATGGGTCGTAATCTCATACAATAATATGTAATTTGAGGGAACAATATGGGATTTTAATAAATAGGCTAAAGTGTATACCAAAGCCGAAGAAGATGGTTAACAATCGAGTGGTAGGGCAACAACCATGGGAACAACTATAGTCTTTTTCATTGTAAGACATGTTATTTTAGGAAAATACGTTCATCATTATAGATAATTTGTTAGAAATACCCTTTTTTTTTTTAACATATTCATTTTTACCTTCTTTTACACAATTTCAAAATGTTAAATTAATATTTAGAATTTTTGTTTTAGGTTTGGGTTCTCTATTTTACAATTAAGATATAGTTTTGAGGGGTTAGGATTTAGTATTTGGAGTTTAGGGTTTAGAATTTAGTTATTTTATACATAGAAAAGGGGTATTTTTGAAAATAGACAACATGAAAGAGTATATTTAAAAAGTGACATAGAAAAATGGGTATTTTTTGAAAATCAAGTTGCGTTGCTTAAGATGTGACAGAATTGTAGAAAGAGATATTATGTTGCATTGGGTGAAGTTTGTTATGAAAAATAACAGTTGGTGAATTGTAATATAGATGTGTTTTGACAAAACACATGTAGTAAACTACTCAGACAATTGTTCGGGCATGTCAAAGAACAAAATTGGCAGGGTAATGACAGTTGTATGTTAGTTGATATGCGAAACAATAATCATTGGTTACTTGGTTTTTTACCATACAACATGTTGTTTACTGATAAAAAATAGACAGAGTGATACCTACCTACTATTTATATCCCCTATATGGTGTTCGCCTACGTAAGGCCAACAATGTAATTACAACACCCCCTGGCAACGACATATATTGTACAAAATTTGGTAGTTTCTTAATTATGTTTGGTTTTTATGCTATCTAGTGCATATTCCCTATAAAATATGTATCAAACCTTGCAAAAATCTTATAAGTAACTTATCTATACTTCAGTTTCTGACTAGTAGTGGTTATCAATCCAAATGTACCTTATAAACATTTTCATATCTAATGAGGAACATATTTTGGAACCTTATCAACAACAATCTACTTTGATGTGTGCTTTTGTCTTATTATCTTCATGTGTGCTTTAATTATAGCCAAATATATATATTTAAAAACCTAAAAAAAGAAGAGAGAATTACCCATGGTAACCCACTTTTATTAATAATTCTCTTTTTATTTTTATTGTCAGACTAACTTACTTTTTGTGTACTAATTTCATATTACCAAAAGTATCCTTTTTCTTTTCAAATAGTAAAGATATGTATAGTTCATAAAATTATTATAATTAATTTTAATATCTAAATAATTATGAAAAGATATTAATTGTTTAAAACCTGATTTAATAGTATTAACTTTATATTGACTTTTTTTCATTCTCCATGTGTCTGTCGCTTCCAACGTGAAACATCATTCTCAACAACATAAGATCTCTTACGTCTTTCTCTTTCTTTTTTTTTAATTAGTTTTAGTTGTTCAAGTTTATTGAATTTCTGGGCTGAATTATTGTTAATTCTGAACCTTTATCATTTGACTGTGGATACAATGACTATTAAATTTTTTTTTTTGAACTACTACCAAACAAGTCTGCTGAATCTAATATTAAAATTCTGCTACAATATACTAGACTTAGGCCCCGAATGGAGAGAGCGTATCGGGCAGAGCAGATTAAGCGGTTCAAGCAGATCAAACAGAACAAAAGTGGATCAAACAGATTTGGCTGTTCAAGTGCAGATCAAATGTGAACAGCATCAAAAAAGTTGTAGACCAGACCTGCATGTATTTCTCCTGCATTTACCACAAAAAAAACAAAAAAAATATGAACTGCACACAGTTCATCTGCATTAACTTTTAAGGCTACGAATGGAGAGAGCGTATCGAGCAGAGCAGATCAAGCGGTTCAAGCAAATCAAGCAGAACAAAAATGGATCAAGCAAATTTGGTTATTCAAGTGCAGATCAAGAGTGAACAACATCAAAAAACTGTAGACCAGATCTGCATGTATTTCTCCTGCATTTACCACAAAAAGACAAAAAAATATGAACTGCACACAGTTCATTTACATTAACTTTTAAAAGTAAAAAAATTCTTGAATGGTGACTTAGTGATAGGAGAACTGCATTAAAGGGTGATCTGTTTTTTTTCTGTCCTCCCATTCAAAACCTAAAAGTAGAAAAATTCTTGAACTGTGACTTAGGTTCCAAATGGTAAAAGCAGTTCAAGCGTTGCAGATCATGCTGAACAAGTGTAGATCATGCAGATCATGCTGGAAAAGTGCAGATTTATTGATTGAGCAGTCTAAATTATATGTTTGAATGGTAAAAGCAAATCAAACAGTGTAAATCATATACTAAAGTGTAAATTAATTAAAAACACAACAAATTTAGCAAATTTATTTAAACAAACGATAAAATTATTGTAAAATAAACATAACTTTTTTTTAATATAGATTATTTTCTAAATAATTTCACAATTTGAAAACATTAAACACAAATTATCCAAATATAACAAAAATAAAACTTAGAATAGTTTAATGAAAAGTATTTTGATTTTTCCATAACATATCTGCAATATTTTCTCTAATGTTTGTCATTTGATCTCCATCAACAATAGCCGTAGTCTCCATGTCACCTTCGCCATTCTCTGAATTTGTGTCGCTAATATTAGTATGCTCTATTACTTCAACAAAGTTTTCATCAAAATAATTTGAAATTCTGATAAAGTTATATAGTCCCATTATAGCCATCACCACTCTTTTTTTAACATGAGTGTCATATCTAAGAAACTCACAAAGAATCCTCCATATCTTCTTCCAAACTCCAAATGTCCTCTCAATGACATAACGTAGTGATGCATGACAACGATTACATAGTTCTTGTTGTTTCTAGGAGGAGGACCATTGTAAAACTGTGACATATGATACCTAACAACCCCATTCCGTGAAGATCTATAAGGAGCCAGAAAACTTTGTTTATTTGGATAGCCAGAATCAACTACTAACATATTATATAGCATAAATATATTTATTTATTAAATAAAAATACATACTTTTCAAGTTTCAACAAAAGAATATGAAACAAGAGGTGATATGTAGAAGTTTTGATTGTCTTTTAAATTCTGTAAAAAAAAATTGAATGTTACAACAAATATTATATAGCATAAATAAAACTACTAACATATTATATAATCTAAATACATTTATTTATAAAATAAAAATACACACCTTTCAACAAAAAATGTGGAAACAAGAAGTGATAGAGTAGAATATTTGATTGTCTTTTGAATTCTGTATAAAAAAAAAATAGATGTTATAAATATAAAATAAAAATAAAAAATGTGTTTATTTATAAAAAAAAAATACCTTTGATGGAGAGAAGATGAATGGAAATAGAGTTGATAGGAATGTGTTTTGTGTTTTGTTGTAAGAGTGAAGAAAGGTAAATGTGTTGAATCTGTGGGCTTATTAACTGATTTGCTGATGGACAGCTTCAAAAATGTTGTGGGCGAATTTATTGGTGTTTCTACTGCAATTATGGCTAAAAGACAAAAAAAAAAAAACTGCAGACAGAGAAACTGCATTAACTTAAAAAAAAAAGTTGAATGGTGCTTTTAAGACAAAATAATTGTATGTGCGGGTCCACCGCTTTTTATATGTTATCCTATTCAATGCCTTAGTGATAGGATGACTGCATTAAAGGGTGATCTGCTATTTTTTGTCCTCCCATTCAAAGCCTTAACCAAAGTCTATAGAACTCTGCAGATTAGCTAAATGTCTGCTTAATATATTTTGACGTCTATCAAAAATGTGAAGACTTTACCGAAATCTATGAATTTCCGCAGACTAATTATAAGTCTGCTCAATATATTTTTGAAGTCTACCAAAAATACGAAGACTTAACAAAAGTCTAAATAACTCCACAAACTAACTATAAGTCTGCTTAATATATTTTGAAGACTTAACTAAAGTCTATAGAATTCCGCTGACTATCTATAAGTCTGTTTAATATATTTTTATAATCTACTGAAAATACGAAGATTTAACCAAAAGTCTATAGAACTTCGCAGATTAGCTATAAGTCTGCTTAATATATTATTAAAGTCTACCGAAAATACTAGATTACTCAGCAGATTAGCTATAAGTCTGCTTAATATATTTTTGAAGTCTACCAAAAATACGAAGACTTAACAAAAGTCTAGATTACTCCGCAGACTAACTATAAGTTTGCTTAATATTTATTTTGAAGTCTACTGAAAATGCAAAGACTTAACAAAAGTCTAGATTATTCCGCATACTAGCTATAAGTCTGCTTAATATATTTTTAAAGTCTACAAAAAATGCGAAGGCTTTATCAAAGTATATGAATCTCCGCAGACTAACAATAAGTCTGCTTAATATTTTTTTGAAGTCTACCGAAAATCCAACGACTTTACCAAAGTCTATGATTCTACGCAGAGTAATTATAAGTCTGGCTAATATATTTTTGAAGTCTACCAAAAATGTGAAGACTTAACCAAAGTTTATAGAACTACGCAGACTAACTATAAGTTTGTTTAATGATATTTTTGAAGTCTACAAAAAAACTTACCAAAGATTTTTGAAGATTTTTCTTTTAAAAAATATTTCCTTTTTCATTTAAAAATATTTCCTTTTTCATTTGATTCCCTAATTAAATGATTTCTTTTATTAAATAAAAAAATGAGATTAGCAAAGACAATTTTTTCACTAATTAAATCAAAAGACAAATTTATTGAACAGGAAATAAGACAATTGTAGAAATAGTTACTTGTCCATTATACATCTTCTAGCCTCTGTAGTGCAAACTTCCAAAAGAGATTAAGAAAAAATTATTCTAAAAGGCAATTTTTATTAAAAAAGTATATCTATGTTCCATGGAAAAAATATATACCATTTTAAATTGAAAAAAATAATTAAAAATGTGTCAATTTGCTTCTATTTACGCAAACTAGATAAGAAAAATTAGAGGACAAGCCAACTTAATATAATGTATTTTTCTTTTACAAAGGGTTAACTCTTTTTAAGGTAACAACAATACTGGTAAGGAAAACAATTCCTACTCTTTATAATTCAAATCCAAATCTAATAAATATAAAGATAAAAAATTTCTTTATAAAAAGATAATTTTTAAAAAAATAATAAATATATAGTATAAAATCATAGAGACATTAATAATAACAATAAATAATATTAAAAAATAAATGAAAAAGATAGTGAAGATGATCAAAGAAGACATGCATAAAAAAAGGGATCAAAGTTTCTTCTTCTCTTCTTATCATCTCTTCTGATTGTTTTTCTGTTGTGGTTTGTTCTCTTTCTCTTCATTTTCCTCTAATATAAGATTTATTTATTTATTTATAATACTTCTTTGTCTGTCTTTGACAGAGGAAAAAATTATTATCGCGATTTGATGTAAGTTGGTCATATCCCGAATATAAGTTTTGAATATTGCTCGTGTGGTTTAGTTTGATAAATCTTGGTTTTTAAAAATTGTAGTTTGATTCAAGTACTATGACAATCCCTAATTCTGAATCCATCCGAGTTTGTGAGTTTCCCTGCACTCCTGAGGAAGAGAAACGTATTGTGACGGAACTGATTAGCGAAGCTGAGGCTGATTTGAAAGATGGAAACTTGTATTTCGTTATCTCAAACAGGTCATCTTTCTTTAGTTTTCTTTGAACTTTTAGATCACATGTGACATGTTCTAGATTTGCATAATGCATCTAGTTTCCATAGTACTTTGTAATCATTTTGATTTTATTTTAGCAAATCGATTGATGATGATTTAGTCATCAGCATCATGCATGATCTTTACTCTTGTACTATACATTTATTTCCTTGTTTTTACTTCTAACAGGTTATTTAATGAATGTTTTTCTCTTAGTATTATACATAATATATCTTTAGCCTAGATTTCAATGTATCTTAATGTTTATCTGTTAGTGCAGATGGTACACAAGCTGGCAAAGATTTGTTGGGATACTAACGGTAGAATTTCCCAGTGGAGATACTTCAAAAGTTACCAGACCTGGAACAATTGACAATCATGATATTATTGAAAGTGAAAGTGACATTAGTGATCCTCAACTTCGCATGATGTTGGAGGAAGGGATTGAATACGCTCTCGTTCCTCTAAAAGCTTGGAATAAACTCGTGGAATGGTGATTTTCTCATATATATATATGTCCTATATAGAAACATAATATATAACTTTATGTTATAAATCACCAATTTATTACGTTTTTTTTTTTAATGATGACACTGACACGATATCAACCATTTTTCTTACATATATTATCGTTGCCCTCTTGCATTTACCATCAAAAGATACCTTCAATAATATAATTTGCTTATATATATTTCAGGTATAAAGGAGGTCCTCCAATACCAAGGAGATTAATCTGCCAAGGGTTTTACAACAAGAGCTTTAATGTAGAGGTTTATCCACTATGTCTTAAGTTGACAGACAATAGAGATGACACCATGACCATCATAAGGTTGAGCAAACAGGTATTGTGTCCTCTCGTTCTACCTTAGATCTGTATTTTTAGGCAGTGAACAAACAAATTACTGCATACCATTTGGAGAGTTTAAGGGAAAGACCATGTGTCATATGAATTATTGATGTTTCAGGCTTCTATAGGCAAACTTTATGAGATAGTTTGTGATGTAAGAGGGGTAGCAAAAGATAAGGTATTTGCTTTCATTTTCTTTGTTTTGGGTAATATATATCTCAGTTCTTTTTATTAGAGATGTAGTAGTTACTCTATATTTGATTTGTATAAGTAGGCTCGCATTTGGGATTACTTCGAGAAGAAAAAAAATGTACTCTTGGATCCTTCATCTAACAAAAGCGTGGAGGAATCATGCCTTCAACTAAATCAGAATGTAAGTGTGTCTTTAAAACCCGCTCGGTTACATAGAACTTTTTGATAGATTGCCTTTGCCTTTATTATTGTTTGTACTTAAAGTTATAATTCTTTTATGAATTTTTTGTTGGATGGTTTGGATATTATTCTTGTTGTTGATCTATGTTTGTTCCCATTATTTCAGGTGAATTATTTTGTGCTTTTGAGCTCTTAAATTGTCATTGAACCAACATCTCGTTTTGACTTTCTTTTTTTGACCATATATATTTTTGTTTGTCATTTTTCGTGTATTCCGTGTAGATTCTTCTTGAAGTGGATGGTTCTACATTATCTCAAACTGAAATGAGCTTGACTAAAACTGAATTGGCATTGGTACCTCTAAAACCTACAAGGGCGCCAGTTGCTATGAATATAATGTTTGATGGGGAAACCGTACCTAATGGTCATTCCAAGGATTCCAAGTTTAGCCTATTTCAAAGAAATACTTTGGAAGAGGATGTTTTTTTGAGTAGTTTTGGGATACGAGACAAGAGAGGTTTAGCAGGNATTACAGAATTTAGGAAATACATGCTTCATGAATAGTGTTCTTTAGTGTCTGGCCCATACACCCCCTATTGTTGAATATTTTCTACAAGACTACAACTCCGACATAAATGCATACAATCCTTTAGGAATGCGTGTAAGTAATTGAAAATTGTTGTTTTTGTTTCTAACCTCTCATCTAAAGCCAGTGAAATGAATCTATATATCTAATGCAGGGTGAGCTTGCACTCGCATTTGGTGAACTTTTGAGGAAATTATGGTCGATTGGATATGATAAAGTTTCGCCACGTGATTTTAAGAAAAAGTTAGTTCTATTTGCTCCACAATTTGGTGGTTATGATCAACATGATTCTCAAGTAAGTCATGTTTTCCTTAATGGTTTATGGTGAATGCTTAATAGTTGGAGAAAATTTGTTGTATCTCTTGGCTTTATTACTTCTTCTCACCCTAGGAAACTAGTGCCTTTTTTTTTTCTCCATGTATGATATTTTAGCTCATTGCTCAGGAAATGCTGGCTTTCCTGTTAGATGGGCTCCATGAAGACTTGAACAAAGTAAAAATAAAACCTTATATTGAAGCTAAAGACTCAGATGGTCGTCCAGATGATGAAGTAGCCGAAGAAAAGTGGAAATATCACAAGGCCCAAAATGACTCGGTGATAGTTGATGTTTGTCAGATAAGCATTTATTACCTCTTTCCCCCCTAACACATATTTGATGTTATTGTTAACAAAAAAATGTATTGGAAGTTATTTGCCTTTCTTTGTTATGTTGTATGTGTTTTCACTTCAGGGACAATACAAGTCTAACACTGGTATGCCCAGATTGTGGAAAAATCTCAATCACTTTTGATCCCTTCATGTACTTATCTTTGCCATTACCATCAAGTCGCACTCGACCAATGACTGTTACAATGATTTATTGTGATGGAAGCCATCTTCCGATGCCATACACTGTAAGAGTTCCTAAACATGGTTCATGTAGAGATCTCAGTAATGCATTAGGTATTGCTTGCTGTTTGAACAATGACGAAAGCCTTTTACTCGCAGAGGTAATAATTTTGGTGGAGTCCTTTTCTTACATATATGTGTTGTCCTTACATCTTGTAAAAAAAGACTCAGTTAAATTTGATGTTTGTCCTCCTAGGTTTATAACTACAAGGTCTTCAAGTATTTTGAGAATCCTATGGAGTTGCTTAGTTCAATTAAAAACAATGACAAAATTGTGGCGTATCGATTTAACGATACGCATAAAGTACCAGGAAAAGTCAAGCTTGAAGTTCTTCATATGGACCAAGAAAAGTCAGCTTGCTTACTTTATAATTGTAATTCAAAAATTTGTTTTTTCTTCTTGAGTTCTATTTCTAATGAATGCTCTCAAATTTCACAGGTTTGATTGTGGCATAGCCCTGAAGCATTTTGGAACTCCCCTTGTTACTTATATCAATCAAGAACCACTTAGTGGAACTGACATTGATGCAAGCATCTCTAAATCGCTATCAGCCCTACGTCGGGTTGATATGTCAGCTATAGTTCATAGTAGAAACAAGAATTTCCAGAATCCCGATGTTGCAGATGAATCATCCGGAAGTGTATCATCTATATACACTAGAACGAAGGATAATACAGTTGATGATAGAGCCTTCAGCCTTTTAATGCCAGATTACTATTCTTCCAATCTTGAGCCACTTGAGTTTGATTCCATTGTAAATCCTGGAAGTGTTACAAAGGTTATAGTCAAGTGGAACGAAAAGTTGCATGAAAAGTATGATTCCAATTACTTGAATGATTTACCTGAGGTTCATAAAACAAATTTTTTAGCGAAGAAGACAAGCCAAGAGGAAATATCTTTGTTTTCATGTTTGGAAGCATTTCTAGCAGAAGAGCCTCTAGGATCAGATGATATGTGGTATTGTCCTGGCTGCAAAGAACATAAACAAGCGAATAAGAAGCTAGACTTGTGGAAGTTGCCAGATATTCTTGTGTTCCACCTAAAACGATTTACATATAGCAGACATTTCAAGAATAAGATTCATACATTTGTGAATTTTCCAATTCACAATCTAGATTTAAGCAAGTACATGACGAGCAAAGACGGTCAGTCATATCTTTATGAGCTATATGCCATTAGCAATCATTATGGTGGCATGGGAGGTGGTCACTACACTGCTTACGCTAAGGTTTTGTGCATTTTGTAATCTATTTTAATTTTTTTGTTTCTAATATGAGTCTATCATGGAAACTAATGTGTGGGCTCTTTACTTATGCAGTTGATGGATGAAAACAAATGGTACTATTTTGATGATCGTCGTGTTTCTGCTGTAAATGAATTGGAGATCAAGACTTCAGCTGCTTACATTTTGTTCTATCAAAGAGTGAGAAGTGAATCAGAGACATCGAGAATGAAAGTGGATTAGTGGAAAAAATCCTTTCATTTAATTTTGAGGATTTAGAGAAAGTTTGCTACTTTCCTCAAGATTCATTTATTGGTCTCATCATGCTCTATATTTTCTTCCAAAAAGACTGATAGATTGTTTTGTAAGAGTTCTTTTTAATTACTTTTCTTGCCCAGTTTGGGCAGTGAAAAACATATTATACTATTGGCATATTGTTCTTATCATCGTTGAGATATTCAAAGACATAGTTTACTAATCATTACTGTTTTGTTTTACATGAGTGTTTACCAGCTAAGTAAATCTTGCAACATATATATTATGTGGTCTTGATTGGCTATTCTTCTTTGGATGTGAATCAGACTCGGTCTTAATTTCTTGGTTCACGATATTAATCAAAATTTAAACCAACAACTTTACCATCTATCTTAGCTATTGTTGGTTTCCAATCGGTAAAGAGATTCATTTTCAAACATATATGGACGTTATTGTCATTCATATGAAAATTGTAACTATTTAGAGCTACGATGGTTAAAATACTAATAACAACAAAATGGTTTAGAAACATTTCAAAAAACAAAATATGTATTTGCTTAAATTTTTTATTTGTTTGTTTGAATGTGTAATTGATTCATCAAACAAGTACGGTCGACCATGAAGACTTGAACAAGAAAAACTATATATTGAAGTTAAAGACTGAGATGGTCGTCCGTCCAGATGATGAAGTAGCCGAAAAAATTGTATTGGAACTTACTGCCTCTTCTATGTTTGTTCTTACCTTGTGTTGTATGTATTTTCACTTCAGGGACAATACATATGCCCAGATTGTAGAAACATCTCAATTACCTTTGATAATTCATCTTTTCACCATGTTAAGGTTAACAACTTAACATTTTCAACATGTCATGCAACAGTTTCAGGTTTTTAATAAAAGAAAGCTATATAGCTAAAATATGTACATTAGTTATAGACCTGATAGATCGATGTACATAATAAATTTACTTACTTTTTTATTGATTAATGTAATAGTCAAGAAAAGAAAGATATTAAACCGAACCTCACTAACATAATAAGAGTATTATTGATTGGTAATATAGAAGTGAATTGAGTGTGACTCCTCGTGCTACATATGGTGCAAAATGAATTTCTAACATAAATATTATATGGGAAAAAAAATAGCCGTGAAAATAGCTCAAGCAGTAGTCTGGAATTTGGAAGAATGCAAAAGGCTTGGATATAGCTTTTGCTTCTACAAGTTAACTCAGTTTCGTGTAATCAAAGTAAGTGTCTCGCCAGTAACATGCTCATCATCACCACCGCCATTGACAATATTGCACCTTCCCCTTTTCTTTTCCCCTGCAATAATTTTCGCATAAAAGCATATTTTATCACTTCACACACTCAAATGTAAATTTTAGCATCATAGTTTAATAACCCAAAATAGAAGAGATTAAAACAGGATAGTGACACTAATACTAGAGGTGTAGTTAGGTTACATGTTTTGGTCGTAATAGTATCACATTGGACTTTAAATTTAGCAAATTTTTGGATTGCTACTAATACTAACCATTTATTAAAAAAAAATCTTATATAAAAGAAAAAATCCTTAAATAGAATATTTAACCTAAGAGGTTGTAAAATCGAATCTTATGCTTTACTAAAACTTTAAGAAAAGACAATTCGAAGAATCTTACCGTTACGGGAGCATACGAAATAGCCAAATAGCCAGTTGAGGCACTATCCGGCGCCACCGGAGAAACCGGTGACACCGGCGCCTTTCCTCCTCCTCCACCGCTACTACTAGTATTCCCACCACCGCCGCCACTAGCCCCTCTCACGACATCGTTTAAAGTAAACCCAAGTGAATAAGCCTGAGTCCCATCAGGTTTAAACAACCCATAATTCCTCTCCGACGTCGGACCAGGTTTCAAGTTCTCATTAAAAAGGGCAAAAACGTAAATACTGAGATCGTTGCTAGGTCTCAGGGGCGTTTTAGTCTTCTTACCACTCATCATCATCTTGATCAAGTTCCCGTTGTACCTCTTCGCGTTCTCCGGCGTAGCTCCGAACTCGTCGTCGTCACCTTTAGACGGCCACCCAGTCTCCGATATCTCAACTCTCAAAGACTTATACCCGGCCGCCGCTAAAGCAGAGTACACGGCGTCGATCTGAGCGAAGAGCATGTTGTCGTAGTGAAACCCGGTGGCCGGATCCACGACTCCTTGGTTCGGCTGAAACAGAACGAAGTCGAGAGGCACCTCTTTAGGGCTGCCTTTGTAAGCGAAGAAAGGGTACGCGTTGATCAAGAACGGAGACTCTGTTTTCCGGTGGAACTCGAGGATCGGGGTGAGTGAGTCGAGTAGATCCGGTTGAAACTCCCCGGCGGAAGGCGGGAACGAGGTTTTGAGGATGGAGAGCGAGTGTGCGGTGGTTACGGAGATTTGATCGGAGAGTCCCGCGGTGGTTAGAGCAGAGTGAACCCCTTGCATCGCGGGGAGGAGGCTGAGGGTGAGCGATGAGTCGTTGAGAGCTAAGATCTCGTTTCCGATAGTGATGCAGGTGATGTTAGTCGCCGGTAAAAATGGAGTAACGTTTTGTTTGATCCATGTCAATGCTTTCGACGGATCTTTCATCTTGGAGAGGTACTCGTTTCCGAGTCCGACGATGAATTCGATCCCGGTGTTGGCGAAAGCTTTGAGGATCTGTGGATTCGCGTCGTACAGTTTTACTTTCGTCGCTCCGATTGATTTTATCAGTGGGATTACTTCGGACGGTGATGGGAGGTTGTCTCCGATTTGGCCGTAGTTTACTCCGATTGAAGCTATCGCCGTTGGGATAATAAACGTTACTGTATATATATAGTCACATTGAGAGGTTAAAACGACGTACTGTTAGTAATTTTTTGATAAAGTAAAGAAATGAGATGAAGAACCTGAGAGGAGGAATATGAAGGAAGAAGAGCGGCGGAAGCTCTTGAGTTCCATGACGGGAAAGAGGGAATGCCGGCGGTTGTTTCCGGCGGAGAGGAGAGAGAAGTGACGATGGAGTTTGAAGCGAAGAAGACAATTTGCAGAGGGTTTGAGTTTATTAGACAACAGTGGTCGGAAAGAGAGAGTGTCGGAACGGGAGCTAGTGACGTGAGATTATGATTCGTTTATCTACTTTTTGTTTATTAAATTTTAGATTTCGGATTTATTATTATTATTATTTGAGTCGGTAATTTAAGGAGGGAATCTCGATGTGGTTGTGTATTTTTAAATAATATCTAAAACTAAGTTAAATTCCATAAAAAGAAGTAAACCAGAGTATAAATAATACTAGTATCAGGTCTCATATTGAAAACTTTTTAGTACTATAATTTTATTGAGTTTTTTTTAATATGATGAACTTGTTGCGTTGATAACAAGAAAAGAAAAATACAAGTATCTTTCTTGAAACGAATCTAGAGAGGAGGAGTAAAGAAAAAGAAAAGGGAATGTAAAAGCAATCAAACAAAAGCTTCACATGGACGATTCATTCACTGATTGAATTGAAAAAACCTCAGAAACCTAATAAGTAAGGTTACTTTTTGGGGGAAACTGACAAAGGTTTTGATAAATGAATGAATTGGCTCTGATATTGCGTGGCGTTTGCACCGGCATAGGTCGGTCGGCTCTATTATTGAATTTTCTTCTACCAGAAAAGTAAGATATTTTTATGTATTTTGTCTTTACAGTATATACATATGTATTATTTTTTTTGTCGGAAGAAATATATTTTATTTGCTAGTCCATAAATAAAAATATTATTTTAGATATAGATTATATTAGTTGATGATATATATATTTTGTGTGTTATATTATATTATTACATTCGGATAATAGGATTATAAATATAGTGTTGACTGTTGAGTCTATAGGCAAAGAACATATTCTTCGATTAGCCTTCTTTGGTGTAGTTGTCGGTTTTTGCTAACTTTACAGCTTTCACGTTTGGTTCAACTCACAACTTTTTGATTTAATACTCATATACTTTTTCTAAGGGCATCTGCATTCAGATAACTGATATGAGTGTTCTTATAATAAAAATATTATTAATATAATGTTAAATCATTAATTTAGATTTTTTATTTAAGAAGTTTGGTTATTGGAAAACATGTTTAAGATTATAAAATTTAATAATATAATAACTTAAAATATATTACAATTTTAAAAACTTTAAAAAATAATATTTAGATTACAAACTTAAAAAACCTATACTAAAATTCAAAATATAATACCAAATTTTTATGAAACAAAAAAAACATTAAAGATATAAATAAATAAAACAAACAAACATATTACAATTTTAAAAACTTTAAAAAATAACATTTAAATTGCAAACTTAAAAAACTTATACTAAAATTCAAAATACAATACCAAATTTTTATGAAACAAAAAAAACTTTAAAGATATAAATAAAAACAAACAAACAAACATATTACAATTTTAAAAACTTTAAAAAATAATATTTAAATTGCGAACTTAAAAAACTTATACTAAAATTCAAAATACAATACCAATTTTTTATGAAACAAAAAAACATTAAAGATATAAATAAAAAAAAAAAAAACAAAACTTCCTCCAAACAAATAAATGTTTTCTCCTTTACAAAAAATTGTATTCAATCACGAGTTGCCACGTCACCCAAGAACTGGTCCAGTTCTACATCAAGACTCAATAACATGTTTTTTATCCATTATTCTTTATATGTTTTATTTTATAAAAGTTTAAAACACCCAAAATGTTGGCCCAATAGAAATGGCCTAACGATAATTTTTTTTTTCTTTTTTGTGGCATTAAACAAACCCAACAACAACAACAAAAATGCCTTAAAAACACAATGTGTTTTAGTTTTACGAAAACTGATTAAAGTAAGTATGAAGATAGAAATGAGATGAAAGACACGTCTTTAAGCTTTTCTGCTGACCTTTGCCGCATGAAACTCTAATTCCAATGAATTAAACCGTCGCAAAAAATTGATAAATAGCTCATGGAAATCTTAAAAAATTGTTTAAAATGACATTTTTATTTTAAAAAACGATTCCATTGATAAAAATTTATCATGTCAATGAACAAAAATTGAAATAGAATCTCAGCGGTTAACTTATAATTTCATTTGATTCATTTGTTTCTTCTTTCACCATAAGGCAGTTTTGTTTACAGGATCAGTTTACAAGATTAAATTTTAACAATAATAATAAACAATTTTAATATAGAAGATTATTCAAATATAAAACCATATCAGTACACAACATGACTATATACTTTTGTAGCGTTAATGTTTATACTCTCGACTTGCAATCACATTTTATGTTAAGACTAGTTTATGACAAATATATATAGAAACTACAAATCTCCAATCTCCCACATCATCCTTCACACCACTACATCAAAATATCTGAAAGTCACATATACCATATAAAGTTCAAAGAGAAAGGTGCAAGATCAGTAGGACAATCTTAACATAAGATGATCAAACTTAATTCTTCTTCACCTCTGATGCAGCTTCTTTATCTTTCTCTGCATTTTCTTCTTCTTCAATCTTCTCCGCTACCTTTGACTCTGCCGTAGTCTCTTCCTCCATATCACTATCACCTTCTGTAAGAAAACATCTCATCACTAAACCAAACCTAATCCTCAAATGTACTTGATACAAAAACTTCTTCAATTTCTCAAAACAGCACTAATCTAAGATCCTATACATGTCCAAATCCTTACCTTCATCTCCAATGCCATCAGTGTCTCCCATGTTGAGACTCTAAAAAAACAAAAAAAATAAGCAACAACAATACATTAGTTTCCTTATTGATACGTCGAAGAAATATGGTTAATCTTTCACGCAAAATTATTGGCCTTACATTGAAATCAAAATCTCCAAAGTCCATATCATCAGCTCCTCCTGGCAAATAATTAAAGAGTCAGCTAAGTTAAGATAAGTATAATTAAGCTCTTTCAGGGTTAAGTAATCATTCTTATACCTTTATCTTCATCTTCATCAACCCATTTATCCCAATCAACTTTCAAGTACACTGGAGTTTTCCCTTCTTGCTTAATCAATCTGTTCCACCATTTGCTCTCAGCTTTCTTCACCATGTAACATATACACCTCGAGCTTACACTCGCCTTGCTCTCCTACCAATCATCCCAACCAAAATCACAATCTCCAAAAGATCCAAAACTGAATACAAGAACACATACAAACAAACAAATTCGATCTTTGTACTTACATTCACATCAACACTTTCAAACAGATCAATGTCCACCTCGTACGGTGTCTTGCTAGGTCCACTCGTAGCAGAGAAAAAGAACTTGCCGTGAGGCTCAAGCTTCACCTTAACATCTTCAGCATCCGGCAATTCCACGGTTATGTAAACCTTATCAGATCTTTGCGCCCACTTCACCGTTGGATGTCTACTGAAAATTTCGAAAGCATATCAAAACCAAGAAAAAAACTCACCAACCTCATTTAGAAATCAAAACGACTTCATGATCAAATAATACAGTTTCATAGCAACAAAACAACACTTAATCACAAAAAATACCTCATTTGTCAACAGAGAAACAGAGTAACAAAAGATACAAATTTTTTCTGGAGAATACAAATGTGTTGTATGAAAAAAATATATACAGACCAAAGCTCTCTCTAGACACTTCTGATGTGTTCTAGTCAATTGCAGAAGCAAAATGCAAATTTTATTGGGCATTTACAGAAGGAAAAGAAAGGCCCAGTTTTGATAGGCCCATATTGGTATTAAAAGCGCGTGAATCTCACGCTTTCTGCGATCAGACACTTATCCGACGTGTCGTCTCACAAATCCAAACCTTCCTCTCCACGCAAAAATGCCCCAATTAAATTAAATGAAAAACTTAACAAAAAAAAAACGACTCTTCTTCTTTCTTCTTCTTTCATTTGGTACAAAAAAATCTGAACTTTTTAGGGTTTTTTCTTTTTTTGTTTTTTTATAAATTCTCTGTAATAGGAAGAGGGAGAGACGAAGTGATGGATTTGACGGCTGAGAACGGAGGTTTAGCTCCAGGTTTTAGGTTTCATCCGACTGATGAGGAGCTTGTTGTGTATTATCTCAAGAGAAAGATCCGCCGGAAAAAACTCAGAGTCGAAGCAATCGGAGAGACTGATGTCTACAAGTTTGATCCTGAGGAATTGCCTGGTACCCTTTTCATTTTCAGTCTTATCCTTCCTTCAATTCTTTCAAATTCACTTGCTTTTTCATGAAAATTAAAAAACTGGGTTGGTTTGCTCTGTCTTCGATGAGTTCGTAGTTCAAGAATCTTATATATATATATGGTCGATGGCTTGAAAGGTTTGATTTTTTAGAAGCTTCTGACTCGAAAAAATGGAATCTTTTTTGTTTTGTAGAGAGAGCGTTATATAAGACTAGGGATCGTCAATGGTTCTTTTTCAGTTTGAGGGATAGGAAACATGGGAGTAGGTCAAGTAGAGCTACTGAACGTGGCTATTGGAAAGCAACAGGGAAAGATAGGGTCATCAAGTGTGATTCTCGACCGGTTGGAGAGAAGAAGACGCTTGTTTTCCATAGAGGCAGGGCACCTAATGGTGAGAGGACTAATTGGGTCATGCACGAGTACACATTGCACGAAGAGGAACTCAAGAGGTGCGGTGGCGGAGATGTTAAGGATGCTTATGTTCTTTACAAGATTTATAAGAAAAGTGGGTCTGGTCCTAAGAATGGTGAGCAATATGGAGCTCCTTTTATTGAAGAAGAATGGGTTGAAGAGGGTGATGATGTTGATGAGCCTGTAGATGTTCCTGGAAATCAGCTTATTGTTTCAGCTGGTGTTGATAATAATAACTTATGGGCCAAGGGGATTAGCCAATCTGAGTTGGATGATAATGATATTGAAGAGCTGATGAGACAGGTTAGCGATCAGCCTGGTCCAACCATGCAGCTGAATGGGGTTTCCGGACTGGACTCTCATGTGAATTTCGAAGAAGATATGTATTTGGAAATCGATGATCTTTTGCTACCTGAACCTGAACCAACTTCTCTGGAAGCCACGAAGAAGAACTCCGGTGTCCTGAATGATAATGATTTCGTTGATGCTGATTCATATTTCCGTGATTTGGGTGCGACAAATCTTCAGTCAGGTCCTGTCAGTGGTCATTTCGGAAACGGGGTTGAACAATGTAATACTTCTCTGGTGACTGACCAGACTAATACTTACCAGTTCCAGCAGCAAACAAGGAAGAAACAAGCTAGCAACTGGCCACTCCATAACAGCTATACCAGACAGATAAACAATGGATCATCCTTGATGCAGGAGCTAAACAATGACAGACTCACCGCTGTCCGGTTTATTGAGGCGCCTGGTACAGGTAACAGATTCCTAAATACCTCTGTTTCGCTTGCATACTAAAATCTTATCTTATTGTGGGCAAAGCCACTGGATGGGGGTATATATAAAGCAGCTTAAAGAGCTCTTCTGACGATCGCAAGTATATTATATATGTAGGCCAATTTTTCCTAATCATATTCCCTCGACAGGTGTTCCATCTGAATTCATAAACCCTCTTCCTTCTAGTACAAGTATAACTAAGGAAGATGAAGCAACAAAAGGCGAGTCAAGTCAGTTTGCTTCTAGTCTATGGACTTTCCTGGAATCGGTTCCTGCAAAGCCAGCATATGCTTCAGAGAATGCATTTGTTAAAGTGAACCTTGTCAGAATGTCAAGCAGTGGTGGTCTTTTCAGGTTTGCTTCTAAAAGCACAGGTAAAAATAATAATGTTGTTGTCACAGCTAGTGATTCAGCTGTGAAGAGGAAGAAGTCTGGAGGAAACAATGACAAGAAGAATAAGAACAAGGGGTTCTTCTGCTTATCAATCATTGGGGCACTATGTGCTTTATTTTGGGTGATCATAGGAACAATGGGAGTTTCAGGGAGGTCTTTGTTGTGGTGAGAACCCAAAATTCCAAGAGGTTTGAAGGTCAAGGGAAAGAAAGGCTCGGTTATTTGTGTGAGAGTGAGACATTACCGAGTCAAGTCATTGTAATTATTCTCTTAAGACTGTTAGATTCATCATAAGCCTGCTGTTTTAGTATCAGTTTTTATCTCGTATTGTTAAAAAGTAACTTTAATGGTTAATTTTTCTGGTTTTAATCCAAACAAGACTTGTTACTAGAATCATGAAATTGAATCTTTGCCATTTGATTAAGATCTCTAGAAATTTAATTTGCTTTTCTAGTAGTGTTTGGGGATTAAAGGAGATTCAATTCAGCACCACCAACTCATCAGAAACCAATTCTTCCATAATTCTTTTTGGTGGAACATATTGGCATTTGTATAACGAAAAGCCTAGATCTATCACCTTGGTGGTTATTATTGTTGTGTCTCCTCATCATCTTCTTCAAGCCGTCTCTAGAATCTTCAAAGCCTTCTGGTAGATCTCATTGCTTACGTGGTGTTGCAGAATATTGTCTTGCCCTTCCGCATTTTCAATCAGTTCACGTCTCCTGCAGCCGCTCCGGCCTTTCAAAATGTTTTCCAAACCATCCAGACACTTTACGATGGTTCTTATATCTGGACAGAGTATCACATAAAGGTTTTATGCAGCTCTGCTCCACCATGTATCTGTATTACACCAATGGGTATCAATTGTGACTTGACCATCTATATAATTAAGCATGTTAAGAAGTGGAAAAAGAAAAGAAAAAAGACAGACACGTACTTGATGTGATCATGAGAAGCACGTAAGGTCGCATTAGAGGAAATCGCCCATGCAGCTTCTTTCTTCATGTCATAATTTCAGCACTTTGAGCCAGATTGACCAAGGTTGGAATCAAATTTGCATTAATGACTGACTGATATATATATATATATATATATCACCAGGAGAAAAAGTTAGTGATAACAAAAACAAGACAAAACGAAAGGGTAATCCAATTTAGTTTTGTGTTGTTGTGCACCTGAACTTGTTCTTCAGTGCCTGCAGTGGTCTTTGATTTCCGTCCAGCAAGCGACCCTTCTTCACCGTGTTGTTCTCATAGTTGCAAGTAAGCACGTTGGAAAGAATGGGTAAAAGCACCACAATTGACACAACAAACTGAAGAATCAGAGCCTAAGGGAGATGTGCCACAAAGCATTCTGTTGTTTGGTTACAACATTAACATATTTGGGTCTGCTGAGTATCTCCAGAAACTGTAGAGGGTGTCTGCAAAAGAAAAATTATTGTTAACCTTCATTAACCAAACATGTCACAAATAGAAAAAAGTAGAGACACGAACTGTGACTTTAATTTCCTCACTAGAAGTCAAATAGAATATGCATAATCTTGGAATCAAAGCAAACAAGTGCGAAGAAAGAAACACAAATTATAGAGATACTTATATTTTGAACAAACTCACAAAAGACACAAAGGGATATTTTTGCACATGTTTTATTAGGGTTAAAACTCAACTGTAATTAATTTGGTTCCTAACCCCTAATGAATTTTCAGCTCAAGAATTTGTATCCACTAATTTTTGGAATTTTAGTCAAAAATGCCAGTTTGATGTTTTCCTTTTCTAGAGTGCCATTTTCTACATTCATCCCATCAATTAAAAAGACAAGATTATCCTTTCATTAAAGGAGAGTGAAACAAAAAAAACTGATGAACAATGATGGACTGTTTCATGCGATTACAATAATGGTGGAAGTCTTTCTATTTCATGGATTGTGTTAGAGTGAACTAAAGAGTAATTCTATTAATTGGCTTGTGTTTAAGAGTAATTAAATCTACATAGATCTGATAATAGATAAAAGTGAAAATATGTTACGAATGTTGTAATAAAGATAAGTCATTTACATTGGTCCATCAGATATCAACATGTCTATTTATGCAAATAGTCCATCACTAACAAATGACAAATGGTCCATCGCTACCAAAATTAATGATTAATTTGAAGAAGAAACAAATAATCATAACACATCTGGTCCATAAGCACATACTAGGTTGGAGAGTCTTCAATTTGTTCCTCCTATAGTGTCTTACTTATGGCTACCTTTGGGGCTTCAAAGCTATGATAATAAACAAAATAAAATAGACAAAATTGAAAAACACTCATTTATATTGGTCCTTATGACAGCAAGATGTCTATTTTTAACAAATGATCTCTCGCTAACAGATAGTCCATCGACGAAATGTTCCATAGCTAATAATGGTCTATCGGTTAGCAACTGGTCCATAAGCCTAAAAAGCTATCATATAAACATGTCTACTTCTAACTGGTTGTCATCACTACCAAATGGTCCATCGTTCACAAGATTCATGACTAATTTGAAGATGAAACATATAATCAGAACTCATTTGGTCCATGAACACATACCCGGTTGGAGAGACTTCAATCTTGTCTTACTTGTGGCTACCTCGTGGGTTTTGCATCTCTGATAATAGACAAAATGTAGTAGACAAAATTAAACATACGTCATTAACATGTCTACTCCTAATAGATGGTCCATCACAACCAAATGGTCCATCGGCTACCCAATGGTCCATCAATACCATAAAACCTAGATCTTAGAAAATTTAAAAAAACATACACAAGCTCCGGTGGAAGGTCTCCAGAACTAGACCGCCGTGTTGGTCGCCTACGGAGGGGTAAGGCAGGTCAGACAGGGTACATGGTGGACAACTGAACTTCGTTATTAGATCGGTTAGATCGGTTGTCCATTATATGCTGCCGTAAGGAGTGGGACGGAAAGAGGGCCGATTGTGGAAGTGAGAGATATTGAGGATGAAGTGATGTTAGCAAGAAAGAGATAGAGATTGCAGAAAGTGAAAAGTCGATGGTTACATAGGAAGAAAGAGATGGTTTCTCTCTTTTTTGAGATAAAGCGGAGAAGAAAAAAAATCAATGGGAAAGAAAAGCTTCTTTAATTGGTCTGACAACTTTAGGTTAATTCCCAAATATCTCGAGAAAAGAAAACGATTTCTTGTGTTTTAATTACATGAGGGTATTCTAGTATTTTATGTAGCAGGATATGGCAGGTGGGACAATGAGTTTCACAAACTGGCATTGACGAAAAAGTATATCACTTGGCACAATTCATATTTTTCTCTTAATTTTTCATGATATTATGTAATTAAGATTCACTTCAATACCATAATACACAATTGCTATTAGACAATTGATTCATGAAGTGCTCCACTCAATAAGGTTTTCTCGGTATGGGGTTGGTCCAACCCGGTTGGATCAAAAATGGAATCCGAGAATGGCAACTTCTTCTTTTTCTTTTTTGACAAAACCGAGAATGGCAACTTCTATTCCTCAGATATATAGTAACCGAGCTACCATTTTGTTTTGAGAACAAGTTCAGCATGTCTCACGTGATCAATTGGTTAATGTTATCATGAAGTTGTAGCTACGAATTCAACTTACCTGGCCAAAATAATGCTTCATCTTGAAGAACATGTTATAGATAATAATCATATACAGTCTCGAAATATGATTTTTTATTTGTTACTATCTAGACTAGACTCACGTGGATCTCAGATCTCTTACATTGTCAAGATCTAGAAAAGTGATTTTCAAGCCTTTCTTGTGAATGATAATTTCCACCACGATTATTGCCACTACTTACGTCAACTTGTTTTCTTAAGGTTATATTTTATTAAAAAAAAAAACGCGTTTGATAAGAAATAGAAAATGAAATGAGAACTTCAAAATTTTGATTCTTGCACATTTCGATCGAGCCGACACTCTCTCTTTCTATTAATAGCTTACCAATTGCTTTCACTCAATCAACACAAGACAACAACATGAACTCTTGTTCCTTCACTCTCTTCACCTTTGCCGCGGTTATCTTTCTCCAGTGTTTAAGTTCCATAGAAGCTGCAAGGTGTCATCCTGATGATGAGGCGGGTCTTTTAGCTTTCAAAGCAGGTATAACTCAAGATCCTTCGGGCATTCTCAGCTCCTGGAAGAAAGGTACTTTTTGCTGCGCCTGGCAAGGTATCGCATGCGGCCAGAGTGAGCGCGTCGTCACACTCGATATCGCTGGAGAGGCCGTTTATGACAAGAAATACCTCCCTAGTACTATCTCGTTGTCCCTTGCTAAAGTGCAGCACCTCGAATCGATTTACATCTTTCAACGTAAGCTCACTGGTTCTTTTCCTCAGTTCGTCTTCAAATTACCAAATCTACGTGTAGTGTATTTGATATATACCGGTCTCTCTGGTCCCCTCCCTGCCAACATCGGTGCCCTAAGCCAGTTGGTAGCGTTGAATCTTGAGGGAAACCACTTCACCGGTCCTATCCCCGGTTCGATAACCAAAATGACTCACTTAACTGTGCTAAAGCTTGGTGGCAACCGCCTCTCTGGAACCATACCAAATATTTTCAAATCCATGACGAGCCTCGAAACTCTTGATCTCTCCCGCAACAGATTGTCCGAAAAACTTCCTTCGTACCTTGCAACGACTCTGAAAGACCTCATACTAAGCCAGAACAATCTATCAGGGATGATCCCTAACGATTTATCGAAGTTGAAGGCACTCTGATCTCTCCAAAAATCGATTCTCTGGGGTCGTGCCGATGAGTTTTGCCAAGCTGACGGAACTTACCAGTCTCCATCTCTCCCACAATCTTTTAACCGATCCGTTCCCTGCCTTAAATAACACTATAGGTGGCATCGCATCTCTCGATCTATCATACAACAGATTTCACCTAAAAACAATTCCTGAATGGGTGACCTCGTCGACGTTCAAGAGCGCGCTGAAGCTGGCAAAATGTGGGATCAAGATGAGCTTTGACGACTTGAAGCTGGTGGAACTCAACAGCTATGGATACATTGACCTATCGGACAACGATATCTCAGGAAGCCTCGCATCGTTCTTGAACCAGAGGGATGACCTTTTACTAGAGTTCCAGGCATGGGGAATAAACTCCGATTTGACATGGGGAAGTTGAAGTTTAATAAGGCGCTGAAAGTCTTGGATCTGTCAAGAAACTTAATATTTGGGGATGTGCCCAAGACGGTGATTGGACTAAAGAAACTAAACTTGAGTCAGAACCATCTTTGCGGAAAGCTTCCTGCGACAAAGTTGCCCGCAAGCGCGTTTGTTGGCAACGACTGTCTTTGCGGCTCTCCACTTCCTCCTTGTAAAGCTGGGACAGTAGACTAGTACTACTACAATTTTGTATTCTGATTTTTGTATTTAATAAAACTATCACTAAAACTAAAGTATGTTTAAGATACGAAAGCTCAATATTTTGTAAATGCGGATGAGGTGCAAATAATAAAGTGCAGAAAGTAAGTAATACAAGAGCTCTGCATCAGCATTTAACAACATTCATAGTCTTCTTCTTATGCTTTTGTAGAGTGGCACAATCAGACCGTACATGACCGTATCCTTTGCATTCAAAACATTGAACATTCTTTGATGAAGTATTCATCTCTTCACCCATTCTACTTTTTTTCTCTTCGCCCTTACGCTTCAGAAATTTAGCAAATTGTCTTGATAACATAGCCATTGAATCTTCACAGATGATACTTTAAGAGCTACTCCAATGTCAACTTCCTTCTTTATTGCTTCCTTAACTTGACCATCTTTCTTCTTTACTCCTTCAGTTTCATATGCTTTGCTTAATTCAAAAGCTTTAAGAATTCCAACAAACTCATCAAAAGCCATCTCATCTAAATTATGAGCTTCTTCAACTGCAGAAATTTTTGACTCAAATTTTGCAGGAAACGATCGCTTCAGCTTCTTCACAAGCTTTTTGTAATGAAGATGTGTTTGGTGATGGTGTTTAAGAGTTTAAACTGATGAGTTCACAATCATATTCAAAAAGGGGGAGAATGAAGATGTATTGGTTTGTCTGAACTAGTGTGTCTGTATGATTCAAGAAGTGATACAGGATTGTTGGTGTTTTATGTGTCTGAGAAGTTTCTAGAAGGTTTGAGAAGGCAATATTGAAGGACGGTTTGAGGATGAATTGAAGAGGAAAATTACTATTTCTTTGGTTAATTAAATTGAAGTTTTACAAGGAAAAGGAAAATAACAAAAAAGAAAAAGGCATTTCTTATGAAATTTGGAAATCTTCTCCTATGGTGATTAGGAAGTCTTGATGGGTATATAAGGAGGTGTTGGGCACTTCCTAGAGAGGTAAGAGAGCTGAGGCATAAAGGTTAGAATCCTAGAGAGCTTTCTGTTTGTGTGCGGCTTAGTTCGTGGTTTGGAGCTTGGGTTGTTCAAGCTTCTTGGTTTGTCGGTGTGACGTGTGTGTGAAGATTGCTCAAGAGAGTTGAAGATCTGAAGTCTAGGCTCAGGGGGAGTTTAGTCCAAGGTTAGGTTATCTTGGTTTGAATCTAGGCTCGGTGTGAGTTTTGTTACCACATAGACTAAATCTCTATCGAGAACCCGCTCTGATACCACTTGTAAATGCGGATGAGGTGCAAATAATAAAGTTCAGAAAGTAAATAACACAAGAGCTTTGTTAACGAGGTTCGGTTTTTCCTACTCCTCGGGACCACGTCCAGATTTCGATTCCACTAGAACAAGAAAGCAAATACAACCTATTCGCAAACGCGTAAATCAAGCACAACCCTCTTAATTCACCGCTCCATTCTATAACATGAAATCTTAAGGATAAATCTCTACCCTTAACTAAACTCACACTGAGCCTAGATTCAAACCAAAATAACCTAACCTTGGGCTAAACTCCCCCTGAGCCTAGACTTCAGATCTTCAACTCTCTTGAGCAACCTTCACACACACGTCACACCGATGAACAAAGAAGTTTGAACAACCCAAGCACCAAACCGCGAAACTAAGCCGCACACAAACATAAAGCTCTCTAGGATTCTAACCTTTATGCCTCAGCTCTCTTACCTCTCTAGGAAGTGCCCAACACCTCCTTATATACCCATCAAGACTTCCTAATCACCATAGGAGAAGATTTCCAAATTTCATAAGAAAATGTCTTTTTCCTTTTTGCTATTTTCCTTTTCCTTGTAAAATTTCAATTTAATTAACCAAAGAAATAGTAATTTTCCTCTTCAATTCATCCTCAAACCGTTCTTCAATATTGCCTTTTCAATCCTTCTAGAAACTTTTCAGGCACATAAAACACCAACAATCCTGTATAACTTCTTGAATCATACAGACACACTAGTTCAGACAAACCAATACATCTTCATATTTTACTACGAAAGTAAGTGGTTTCAATTTCAAACATTAACCTTACACATTATTATCCATACGCTTTCTTTTTTTTTTTGCCAGCAGAATACAAGATTGGCTCAAACGAGCCAATTAGAAGGAAAATTGTTCACGAAGGTAACCAGATGCGACTCCACTCTAGCTCGACACGCCAGTTTGTCCGCTCTACCATTCTGTGATCTGGGAATCTGGACTACAGAAAATGATAGGAATTCATCCTTATCTTCTTCAATAACGTCCAAATATGTCTTGAAAGCAGGTCACTCGGAAGGCGAAGACACCATCTTCACCAAATCAGAACAGTCTGTGAGAAAAACAACTTTCTCATTATCTGCACCAATCATACAGCGCATTGCCCATATGAGGGCTTCCACCTCTGCATGGAGGGGTGACAAGCTACGACGAGAATTAGATGTACCCATAGTGGGAGGTTCTCCCTCAGGAGAAATACAATGTCATCCTCTACCTATAAACTGGTCAGACGCCTTCCAAGATCCATCCACAAAACATCGGTAACTAGATCCATATCCGTTAACCGTGTCACAAGTATGAACCATAGACCTAGATGGAGGTCGAGAGCCACCCTGAGGTAAGGAGCCTAAGGGATCCTCTTGGGCTAAAGACCAAAGCTTTGATTCCTCTTCCGCTATCCGTAAAATAGCTAACGGATTGGAATCCAAGTTGCTGAACAACTTATCATTTCTGGCCTTCCAGATATACCAGAGAATCCATGGAAACACTTCTACCGAAGGAGTGTCCTGAAATCTCCAAAATAATGAATTCATGTTATCATAAAGAGAGTTTGAAGGGAAGCAACCCGAAGATGTCGGGAATTGGGACAATCCCCAAACCTGCCTAGCCGGAGGACATAAGAAAAGGGCACGATTGACTGTCTCCTCCGACCCTCCACAAATCGCACACTCCATATCACAACTAAGTCCACGTCGCCGCAGATTAGCTGTTGTCGCCATGCAACCCGTAATTGCTTGCCACAAAAAATGTCTAAATTTTGGTGGGCACCTAATCTGCCAGACAAATGCATGTAGAGGAACAATATTGGGACCGGAGACAGGGGAGTCATTGTCCGGTTTAAGGCGCAAAGCTTGATATCCAGATTTAACGGTGTATACTCCGTTTTTTTGTCAAATTCCGACCCAAGCTATCCTGTGTGGTCAGATTACCAAGGGGTAAAGCAAAAATAAAGACTACATCTTCCGGTTCGAAAAAAGCCGAAAGCGATAAATTGATTTGAATAATAAATATTGTAATTAAGAGGTTGGTAATCGGATACTAAAAATAAAGAAAGTAGGTTCTGCCGTCCCTCTATGTTCAAGATAAAAAAAATTTCAAGATCGACTAATAAAATAATTAACTAAATGTTAGAAATAAATATGAGAACGGCCTGAATTGCTTAATTACAGACATAAAAAAAGAATTAGCAAAACAAAATTCTCTGTGAAATAATTAAGAAACGAGCAATTGGTCGCTCTGCTTTGCCTGGTCAGTGATTATAGAAACTGAACTTTGGCGTTGGTCTTCTTGATAATTCCTTCGTATTTGTTCTATACTTTATCATATTCTTTTTTTTTTTTTTTTTTTTTTTTTTNGGGCATTTATTTTTAAAAATACATTTTTACCACTCATTTATAGATAAATTTTTATGCTATATTTTGGTAAACAAGATTCGATAAGTTTTGATGAATTTGCCAAAATTGGTAGTTTCTAATACCACAATGTGAAATTGGTAGGTTCACGAAAATTTTATTATCATAATAGACTCTGTAACATTTCCCATATACAGTAGTATACATTACTTGTCCTCGACCTTCCCTAATCCTAACTTCCTAACGCATTCTTCAACCACTTACGAGTTACGACACAAAGAAAAAACACATTCTCAAGGCGTCGCTACGTTCTCCTTCGCCAGAGGAGCTATCTCTTCACCCTCGATTCCGGCTTCACTCCCGGCCACATTTAGGGACAATAGTACCTTCTCCCACAACCTCGCAGGTCCCTGCATCTCATCAATATCAAGATTGATTCCAACAACAACCAAAGTTTCAAACTTTACAATGAATTGAAACACTAACCTTCCAGGAGAAGTCTTGGTCCATGCAGTTCTTAACCATCTCTTTCATTGCGGATGTTCCATACACTGCAACGGCTCTCGTCACAGCCTTTGCTGTTGCAATCACATCTTCCGGATCCACAACTTCACACTGTAAACAAAGCAAATTCGTAACTCAATTTTAGAATATTAATCTGTTGTAATGTACCTATCAGAAACACTGTTTTTTGAGTTACCTTGACGTTGAATCTTCCAATGTGGAAACCTGTGTAGCCATCTTTAACAGTGTCCACAAGGCCACCAGTAGATGCGACAATAGGGACGGTTCCATATCTCATAGCGTGCAGCTGAATGAGACCACACGGCTCAAACCTGCTGGGGACAATGATGAAGTCAGCTCCAGCAGTGATCATATGAGCCAACGGCACGTTGAATTTCGCCACTCCAACTGCCTTCCCTGGGAATTTCTCTTCCAGTTCCAGAATCTGAGCCTCCATCTTCTTCTTACCGGTTCCCTGTTGAAAAAAAAATCAGGTAAGATTCAACAAGTTTGTGATCGTAAAGTGGTTATTTATGATCACAACAAGTCCACCGCTTTATGCAGTACTCACAAGGATAACCATCTGAACGTTAAGCCCCATGAACTTGGAAATAGCTTCCACTAGGATATCAGAGCCCTTCTGTTCCTCTAACCTCCCTATGAAACCGATAACAGGGACATCCCTGTCCACAGGAAGTCCAACAGCAGCCTGAAGAGCTTCATTGATCAATGGCTTAGCATCAGTAACCTGTAAAAACAAGAAAATACATGTAATAAGATCAGTAACCATTTCCCGCCTACTTGTTCAATTCCAAATGCACTGATCTATGAGATAAAAATAAAAATCTTACAGTGGTAATATCATATTTGATATCTATGTACTTGTCAGTGGAAGGGTTCCATTCTTGAACATCCATTCCGTTAATAATCCCGGAAACTGTTTTCATTCGAAGGTATGTATGGAGTTCCACGCCTCGATCGATTCCAGAGATGAGTTCTTGAGCGTAGTATGGACTAACTGTCAAGACACGGTCCGCTTCCAGAATTGCAGCCTTCATCCAGTTAATTTTCCGTCCTTTTACCGGCTTTTCATACCTGAATATGGAACATAAGTAGTTTATATAACTGAAAACAACATATAAAACGGAATGGTGTGTTGTTCTGAGAAAGCTTTCGTAGACATCAGTACCCGTCAATGAAGTCGAACGAACTTTTAAAACTGGTGGGCAAATTGAGAAGAGAGTAGTCATCAAAGGCAAATCTTCCCTGGTAGGCTATGTTGTGAATGCAGAAGACAACCTAGACAGTAAACACCACCCGATGGCAATTTTGATATATCGTTCGTTGGTAAAAATGTATGAAAGCTAGAGTCGCAGTTCAAGGTTTGTTAAAAGCTTTCTCCTTTAAAACTGGATAGCTAAATAAATGAATGAACACTGCTAGTTCTATTTATACCTACCTTTGCATTTATGTAGACTCCATGAGATTGATACTTAGATTTGAGGTAACATGGAAGAAGAGCTGTGTGCCAGTCATTGGCAACAAAGACCACATCTTCACCTACAAACATCAGACAAATACGATTTTTGAAACTTTTCAGAAAACTGATGATTTTTATACTCAGAAAAAAATCATTTTCTCACCATATGGTCCAGAGAAATACTTGCTGCTGTTCAGGTTCAGAACCTGTGGTGCCTCAAGAGCAGCCTACCAAGAGGTAAATCATGTTATTATTGCTTAGCTACATGTTCCAATCAAATGACTCAGAACACAACACAACACAACCGTGAGAGTTCAACAACTAGAGAAGTAAAAAGAAAAAGAGTTTTACCTGACACAAGAGACTGAACCGTAGTTGGTTGTCATTGTAGTCTACTCCAGTTATAGGACCATAGATTTTGGATCCTGTTTTGCCCAAAACCTGCATTATTCCCTCATGAGCTCACCAAAAGTACAATACACCTTGTGATTGATTAGTTAACCAATATATATATATATATATATATATAAACAAACAAACCTTAGCAAGAAAGATTGGATGATCAACAAAGACACGATCAACTCCACGTTTGTAGCAATGAAAGAAACGGACATCCTCAACTTTATCCCCAATTTGGATCTGCATCAGAATAACATTACAAAGAGATATGGCCTCCTTAATTAATGCATCATTTGTAAGAACTGAAGCATAATCCTATATATTAAAATACACATACAGAGCAAAAGAGGAGAGAATACTACCTGAGCCACAACACAAGTGTCCCAAGCATCTTTATATTGGTCATACCGAGGGCAAATCGTCATCACACGGTGGCCTCTAGCCTAACAAAAAAAAAAAAAAAAAAAAAACACATTA
>NC_025698.1:17992160-17994892 GCF_000633955.1 Camelina sativa | reverse complement strand
TACATGAACTTACAGCCAGAGCTGGAGGCAGACCACCGAGGACATCACCGAGGCCACCAGTCTTGCTCCATGGACCAACCTCAGCTCCAATAAAAACCACAGACATCCCTTTCTCACACACAATCTTACCGGCAGGTTTAACTTTAGGAGCCTTCTTGTTAGCAGCGGAAACTTGAGATGATCTCCTGTGAACCATGTTGGAAGACCTTAACCCACAGTGAGTCATGGATTGACCTTTCAAGGTTATCTGAGACAGATCAGAGCCCGGAGAAACTCCATGGGTGTTGTAAAGTAAAGTCCTTGACACAAAGTGAGAAGAAGCAGTCACAGTTGCCATTGTTCAACACACACACACAAAATAATTAAAAAAAAAATCGATACTTTGACTTTGAGTGGAAAAGTTCAAACTTTGCGATGATTCTTTGACAAAAAAAAACCTCACAGATTTCACGGCGCCGAAGCTAATGGAGGAGGAGATGAGAAAAGCAGTGAAGAGTGCTGAGAGGACTGAGGAGAAAGAATGAATGAATGGTCGGAAGTTGTAGTGACACGTGGCGTAAATATAGTAGTTGAGTGGGCGATTTCCATCACATGATGAGAGAGGGTGGTCAATTTCAATCAATGGCATTGCCCGAGAGGCTAAAAGTTGTTTTTAACTTTTGGTGCGTACGTTTTGGTCGGGGAGAGGCTAACAGTATCGACGGCTGAGATTTGTGAAAAAACATACATATGGGACTCTCTCTCTCTAATTGGGGGGTCACTTCCCGTCGCTTATACAAGTGTTGTTTGCTTTTGTCGTCATATATCATGAACCACAACTTTTCTTGGCCCCATTTGTTTAAAATTCACGGTGTAGAATTTTTGTCATGTTTTCTTTTTTTTGAAAAAAAAATTATTATGTTTGTATTTTTTTTTGTAAGTGTGTTTGAAGATTTTAGATTTGATGAGTTACAAATAAATAAGAGTTTAATAATGAAATTACTGATTATATTAAGAGAGTTACCTGGATGCTTGTGCGGGCAAGAGTTGAATAGAAAAAACAATCCAATTTTATTTTTTAAATTATTAAATCAAAATTTTGTTATATTTTTAAAACATTTTCAAATTTAAAGTATTAAATGAGTCCAATACATTTGTTATGGTTAATTTTAATTAGGTTGATATAATGATTTGGATCAATATAATATGTAATTTCGTTTAGACCATTAATTTATATATAATAGTGATATGTCTATATTTTGTCTCTTCTTAGCATATATTTATCATGCATTTAGCTAGGATAACTCATTGGTTTGCATTATTTTCTAGTGCTTTCTATACACTTTGCATGTTTTGGTAGTTCTTACATCATCCTTGCATACATTGTGCATTTTGGAGTATTCAGGTATTTAGGAGACGTTGGAAGCGCATCCCTTCGGCCATGCACCCCAGCCGTCTGATCGAGCCATGCACTCCAGCTGTCTGATCAACCCACGCACCCCAGCGGTCTGATCGAGCCACTCTCACTCGCCACGCACTCCAGCTACTAAACGCACACCGACTCGTTCGCACATGTCAGGAAGACGTTCCGTCTTACACGCTCCAGGAGATTCCCAAACCGACTCTTCACCTTGTCGTTTTAAGTTTTAGGGATTTACATGTTTTTACCATAAATATATTTTGTTAAGTCTTAGTTTGGGACATCTTTTATTCTCGTATTGTTTCTTTTCCTAAAAGTTGACCTAGCCACTAAAAACGTTCTGATACTTGTATTCCGGCATCTTTGAGTTTATTGAGTATTTGCATTTGATTTCTTTTATAAGTTGTTCATCTCATTTTTATCTATCTTACAATGCTTGATTTAATATTTTCTGAGTTTGTATCCTTGATGATGATTTTCGGATCTGAATAGTGTAGTAGTTCTTGAGGATGGGATAGATTAGGTGGAGGATCTTATGATGTAGAGTGTTTAAGCTTTGATTTGTATGATTCCCTTCTGGACTAGAGTTAGAAATACTTGTTTCTCTCTAATCAATTTGAACTAGGTTTTAGACATTTCCGCACCCAAAAGGTGTTCGATGAAATGTCTGACCAACTAGTGCCAGAGACTTACGTTCCTAGCCTAAGAGATTAGTTGTCTAGGATGTTTGTTGACGAGAATGAACTTGTTTTTCATGCCATGCTTGATCATGTTTCTCTAGCGAGAGCTAGGTTTGGAAGTGGTTTAGTTTGAGTAGCTTCTGTCAAGAGATTGGATTAGCTAAGAAGTGATGTTCATTGTTTAGGGATGATTTGCTTGTGGCATGTTAAACGCTCTATAGACTAGGATACTCCACCGACATCAATTACTCCCATCCTTAGGACCTCTTTCTTTCTGATTTCTATTGCATTCCTGAGACTGTTTCGTTTCTTGCTTTTTTGTTCATGCTTAGACTCGTTTCTATTTTTATCCATTTTTGCTTCTTGTCATACATTTTTGTTTCTAGTTCTGTGACTCATTTCCGTTTTGCATTTTGATCACTCTAGGATTGTTAGACATATAACTATTCTCTGAACTGGCTTGACTTGTGATTGCTTGATTGCATCTCAATTGTTAGTAAAGTTTCCCAACTGGATTGACACCTTAAGTTTTACAACTGCATAAGGTTAATTGAACCTGCTAGGACATACAAAAATCCTAGTATCAATTTGGCGCCGTTGCCATTTGGGATTCGTTTTGCTACATTTAAGATTTCAAGGGTGGCAAGATTAAG
>NC_025698.1:17974883-17991563 GCF_000633955.1 Camelina sativa | reverse complement strand
AGCCTAAGAGATTAGTTGTCTAGGATGTTTGTTGACGTGAATGAACTTGTTTTTCATGCCATGCTTGATCATGTTTCTCTAGCGAGAGCTAGGTTTGGAAGTGGTTTAGTTTGAGTAGCTTCTGTCAAGAGATTGGATTAGCTAAGAAGTGATGTTCATTGTTTAGGGATGATTTGCTTGTGGCATGTTAAACGCTCTATAGACTAGGATACTCCACCGACATCAATTACTCCCATCCTTAGGACCTCTTTCTTTCTGATTTCTATTGCATTCCTGAGACTGTTTCGTTTCTTGCTTTTTTGTTCATGCTTAGACTCGTTTCTATTTTTATCCATTTTTGCTTCTTGTCATACATTTTTGTTTCTAGTTCTGTGACTCATTTCCGTTTTGCATTTTGATCACTCTAGGATTGTTAGACATATAACTATTCTCTGAACTGGCTTGACTTGTGATTGCTTGATTGCATCTCAATTGTTAGTAAAGTTTCCCAACTGGATTGACACCTTAAGTTTAACAACTGCATAAGGTTAATTGAACCTGCTAGGACATACAAAAATCCTAGTATCAATTTGGCGCCGTTGCCATTTGGGATTCGTTTTGCTACATTTAAGATTTCAAGGGTGGCAAGATTAAGTTCTATTGCACTTATCATTCTGAGTACTGACTTGTTTTGGTTGTCTGCTTGTTTGTTTTGCATTTCAGGAACCTGTTGATTGCAACGTTGCATGCACACCAGATCAAGAGGACATCATAATCTCTTTCCTGCTATCGACGACATCAATCGGTTATAAAGACCACGACAAGCTCGTCAACTCACTGATCATCCCGCACCCGTTACTATGGAACAACCGAATGGACCACATCCGGGACCTTGAAACATTGGTGCTGGGGATGCACCGAGAACACTCATACTCAGCATGCTGGAATCGTCCATCCCACCGTGCAGAACAACAACTTCGAAATCAAAAGTGGTATGATCTCCATGATCCAAGGAAACAAGTTTCACAGGTTGCCTATGGAGGATCCACTCAACCACTTGGACGAGTTCGACCGTCTGTGCAGTCTCACCAAGATCAACGACATGAGTGAGGATGGTTACAAGTTGCGCCTCTTCCCATTCTCCATGGGAGACAAAGCTCATCAATGGGAGAAAAATCTTCCCAAGGGATCAATTACCACCTGAGATGATTGCAAGAAAGCATTCTTAGCCAAGTTCTTCTTCAACTCCAGAACAGCACGTCTCAGGAATGAGATTTCTAGCTTTACTCATAAGAGCTCAAAATCATTCTGTGAAGCTTGGGAGCGTTTAAAGGGTTACCACAGCCAATGTCCACACCATGGTTTCAGCAACGAGTCACTGCTGAGCACTCTCTACCGTGGTGTACTACCAAAGATACGTATGCTGCTTGACACTGCTTCTAACGGTAATTTCCTGAACAAAGACGTTGAGGAAGGATGACAATTGGTGGAGAATCTCGCTCAGTCTGACGGCAACTACCATGAGGACTATTACCGCACAGTTCGCGGCGACGCTGGGTCTGAGAAGAAGTACAAGAAGGACCTCAAAAATGTCAATGATAAGCTTGACTGTATCTTGCTAAGCCAGCAGAGGAGCGTCCACTTCGTATATGAGGATGACCCTTTCCAAGTTCCAGATGGGGAGGGCTAGCAGACTGAGGAGATCAGCTATGTCCAGAATCAGGGTGGATACAACAAAGGTTACAACCCCTACAAGACGAATCCCAATTTGTCTTACCGAAGTAACAATGTTGCTGATCCACAAGATCAGGTGTACCCGCCTCAACAACAACAGCAAGGTCAACAAAAACCTTTTGTGCCTTACAATCCGGGATTCGCTCCAAAGCAATAGTTCCAGCAGGGTTACCAAGCTCCCTCATGAACACCGCCAAGATTCCGCCCTCAACCAGTTCAGCCTACTCCAGCCCCAGATCAAGATTTGAAGCAAATGATGCAACAACTTCTTTAGGGTCAAGCTAGCGGTTTCATGGATACTGCTAAGAAGTTTGCTGACCTTAGTCAGAAGAGGGAATGTTCCTACAATGATCTGAACGTCAAATTTGAAGCTCTGACTTCGAAGATAAGGTATATGGAAGGCCAATCTGCTTCTACTTCTGCACCAAAGTCTGGCCAATTCCCAGGGAAAGCTGTTCAGAACCCCAAGGAGTTTGCAAACTCAATTACGCTGAGAAGTGGGAAAACATTGCCTCCCAGACAGGGAGTTCCCGACGTCACTGAGGACAATGAGGAATTAGATGGGGAGGATTTTGTTCAGGATGAAACTCAGATGAAGAACCCAGCCGAATCAGTCAAGGATCCGGTTGAACCAGTGAAGCAGTCCGAATCTGAAGCTGTTAAGGAGCCTGTTGTTTCTAATGACAGACCTGCGAGGTTCATCCCTCCACCGTACAAGCCTCTTCTACTATTTTCGGTGAGGCTTAAGAAGCAACTTACTGAGAAGTACAAAGCCTTGTTCGGAAAAAAAGTCAAGGAGATTGAGTTGAGGATGCTATTGCTGGATGCATTCGCACTTGTTCCTCACTACCAGAAATTCCTCAAGGACTTAGTGATGGAGAGATCAAAAGAAGTTCAAGGCATGGTGGTACTAAGTCTTGAGTGCAGTGCAATCATCCAGAAGAAGATTGTACCCAAGAAGCTCAAAGATCCGGGATCATTCACTCTACCTTGCCCCCTTGGACCTATGTATTTTGATAGGTGTTTATGTGATCTTGGCGCTTCAGTTAATCTGATGCCATTTTCTGTGGCTAAGAGGTTGGGTTTCACAAGGTTCAAGGGTTGCGATATCTCCCTCATCCTTGCCGATAGATCAGTGAGACTTCCACATGGTATTTTAGAGGACTTACCTGTTAGGATCGGAGATGTGGAAGTGCCAACCGACTTTGTGGTTCTGGAGATGGATGAAGAACCAAAAGATCCGCTGATCTTAGGAAGACCGTTCCTGGCGGCTGCTGGAGCCATCATTGGTGTCAGAAATGGCAAGATTGATCTTAATTTGGGCGACGACTTCATTATGAAGTTTGACATGAAGGATACTTTGAAGAAGCCAACAATAGGAGGACAAGTCTTCTTGAAGAGATGGATAAGTTGGCTGATGAGTTGTTGGAGGATTTACCTGACGAGGATCATCTCAAGACTGCTTTGACCAAGGATGGAGAAGAAGGGTTCCTGCATGAGGAGATCACTTATTACAAGAATATGCTAGACTCCCACTGAGAAACGGACGAACCAGAGGAGTTCGAGCAGCTGTCTGACGCAGAAGAGGTATGTGCAGTTGAGGCAGAAACTTCAAAACGCGAGATCTCCGTCTCGACCAACGTTAGGACCCGACTCGAGACACCAATGTCCCACTTGATCGAGCCACCGCTCGAGCCGCACACCTTGCACTCGACCGTGACCTCTCCTGACTTTCATGCTGATGACTGGTCGGAACTGAAAGCTCCAAAGGTAGAACTTAAAACTCTTCCTTCCAGACTCATGTATGTTTTTCTGGGAACCAATTCCACTTATCCTATCATAGTGAATGCTAGGTTGAGTGATGATGTATTGGGGTTGCTAGTAACTGATCTCAAGAAGTATAGAAAGGCTATAGGGTATTCATTAGATGATATCAAGGGTATTTCGCCTAGCCTTTGCATGCATAGATTCAATCTTGAAAATGAGTCTTATGCTAGTATTGAACCACAAAGGAGATTGAATCCTAATCTGAAGGAAGTAGTAAAGAAGGAAATCTTAAAACTGCATGATGTTGGAGTTATCTATCCTATCTCTGATAGTACTTGGATATCTCCAGTGCACTGTGTACCTAAAAAGGGAGGAATCACTGTTATCAAAAACGAAAAAGATGAGCTAATCCCAGCTAGGACCATCACTGGACATAGGATGTGCATTGATTATAGGAAGTTGAATGTTGTATCTAGGAAAGATCATTTTCCTTTGCCTTTCATTGATCAAATGTTAGAAAGATTAGCCAGTCATCCCTACTACTGTTTCCTTGATGGGTATAGTGGATTCTTCCAAATCCCTATCCACCCAAATGATCAGGAAAAGACAACATTTACTTGTCCTTATGGCACTTTTGCCTACAGACGCATGCCATTTGGTTTGTGCAATGCTCCTGCAACCTTTCAAAGGTGCATGACTTCAATTTTCTCGGATTTGATGGAGGAGTCAGTGGAAGTGTTTACGGACGACTTCTCTATATACGGTTCCACTTTCTCCTCCTGTTTGTTGAATTTGTGCAGGGTATTGACGCGATGTGAGGAGACGAACTTGGTGCTGAACTGGGAGAAATGCCACTTTATGGTCGAGAAAGGTATCGTTCTGGGACACAAGATTTCTGAGAAAGGAATTGAGGTTGATAAATCTAAGATTGAGGTCATGGTTCAACTTCAACCGCCTAAGACAGTGAATGACATCAGAAGCTTTCTGGGACATGCTGGGTTTTACAGGAGATCATCAAGGACTTCTAAAAAATTGCAAGACCTTTGACGAGGTTGCTGTGCAAGGAGGTTGATTTCGAATTTGATGCAGCATGTTTGGAAGCTGTCAGCAAGATCAAAGAGGCCTTGGTTTCGGCACCCATAGTACAAACCCCAAATTGGGATCATCCGTTTGAGATTATGAGTGGCGCTTCAGACGTCGCAGTTGAAGCAGTTCTGGGACAGCGTATTGACAAGAAGCTTTATGTCATCTACTACGCAAGTCGCGCCTTGGAAGAGACTCAAGGAAGGTACGCTACTACAGAGAAGGAACTCCTAGCAGTTGTGTTTGCATTCGAAAAATTCAGGAGTTATATGGTAGGTTCGAAGGTCATTGTGTATACCGATCATGCTGCTCTGAGACACATCTATTCGAAGAAAGATACCAAGCCGAGAATGTTGAGATTGATAATGCTACTTCAGGAGTTCGACATGGAGATGGTTGACAAGAAAGACATAGAAAACGGAGTTGCAGACCACCTGTCAAGAATGAGGATTGAAGATCCTGTTCCCATAGATGATTCAATGTCTGAGGAATAACTTCTGGTAGCCCAGGTTTGTGAGCAGATGCATGACACAAAGCTTGTGATACTAGGATTTTTGTGTGTCTATTATAGCAGGTCTCAATCAACCTAATGCAGTTGTAGTACAAAAGGTGTCAATCCAAGTGGGATGTTGCCAACAATTGAGATGCAATAAAAAAATCACAAGTTAAGCCAATTCAAAGAGTGGTTTTGTATCTAACAATCCTAGAATGACCAAAATGCAAAACGGAAATGAGTCTCAGAACTAGAAACGAGAATGCATGACAAGGAGCAAAAATGAATGAAAACAGAAACGAGTCTAAGCATGAACAAAACTGCAAGATAAGAAACAGTCTCAGGAATGCAATAAAAATCAGGGAGAAAGAAGTCCTAAGGATGGGAGTAATTGATGTCGGTGGAGTCTCCTAGTCTACAGAGTGTTTAACATACGACAAGCAAACTATCCCTAAACAATGAACATCACAACTTAGCTAATCCAATCTCTTGGCAAAAGCTACTCAGACTCAACCACTTCCATACCTAGCTCTTGCTAGAGAAACAAGGTCGAGAAGGCATGACAAACAAGTTCATTCACGTCAACAAACATCCTATAAACCTAATCTCTTATGCTAGGAACGTAAGTCTCTAGCACTAGTTGGTCAGACATTTCATCAAACACCTTTTGGGTGTGTAAATGTCTCCAACCTAGTTCCAATTGATCAGAGAGAAACTAGTAATTCTAACACTAGTCCAGAAGGGAATCATACAAATCAAAGCTTAAACACCCTACATCCTAAGATCCTCCACCTAGTCTATCCCATCCCCAAGAACCTTACTACTCAGATCCGGAAATCATCACCAAAGATACAAATCCAGAAAACATTGAACAAAACATAGTAGAAAGATAGAAATGAGAAGAACAATTTCGTAGAAGAAATCAAGTGCAAAAACTGAATAAACTCGAAGATGTCGGATTACAAGTCTCAGAGCGTTTTTTGGTGGCTAGGTTAAACCTTAGAAAAGAAAACGAGATAAAAGATCAGATGTCCCCGCAAAGACTTAACAAAACATATTTATAGTAAAAACATGTAAATCTCTAAAACTTAAAGCGACAAGGTGAAGAGTCGGTTTGGGAATCTCCTGAAGCGTGTAAGACGGAACGTCTTCCTGATATGTGCGGTCGAGTGGTGGCTCGAGTGTGTGATGGTGTTGGCTCGAACGGGTGGCTCGAGGTGGAGGTTTGAGTCGACGGACAGCGGCTCGAGCTGGAGGGTCGAGTCGACGGGCAGCGGCTCGAGCTGGGTGTAAACGCATCTACTAAAACGATAATAACTCTTGAACCACACCACCGATTGACATGAATTAAACGACATTGGAAAGATGACTCAATGAGTTATCCTAGCTAAATGCATGATAAATATATGCTAAGGAGAGACAAAATATAGACATATCAACTTGAGAACCTCAGAATCAGATGCATGGCGATCACTTCTGAGACTGCACCATGGTATGTAGATGTCGTGAATTACAAGGTTTGTGGAGAAGTTCCTGATGACATGGATCCCTACAGGAAGAAGAAGTTTTTCAGGGAGGTCAACCACTACTTCTGGGATGAGCCCTACCTGTACAAAAGAGGTTCTGACGGTCTGTTCAGGAGATGCATAGCAGAAAGGAAAGTGCAGGGAGTGCTTGAACATTGTCACGACTCCACCTATGGAGGTCACTTTGCCACATTCAAGACAGCTCAGAAGGTTCTTCAAGCAGGTCTCTGGTGGCCAACCTTGTTTAAGGACGCTCACAGTTTCATCACCAAGTGTGATGCTTGTCAGAGGATGGGCAACATCACAAGGAGGAACGAGATGCTCCAGAATCCGATCCTGGAAGTAGAGATATTTGATTTTTGGGGAATAGACTTCATGGATCCTTTCAACCCCCCATCAAATGGTAATGTCTATATTCTGGTGGCAGTTGATTATGTTTCTAAGTGGGTCGAAGCCATTGCCAGTCCTACCAATGATCACAAGGTTGTTCTAAAGCTGTTCAAAAGTATAATTTTTCCAAGGTATGGGATACCCAGAACGGTGATTAGTGATGGTGGAACTCACTTCGTTAACAAGGTGTTTGAGAGTATGCTGAGAAAGTATAGCGTCAAGCACAAGGTGTCTACTGCGTATCACCCTCAGACCAGCGGGCAGGTTGAAGTCTCAAATAAGCAGATCAAAGGTATCTTGTCAAGGATTGTTGGGGTTTTGAAGAAAGATTTGTCTATCAAGTTGGACGAGACTCTCTGGACGTACAGAACAGCGTTCAAGACGCCAATAGACAGAACACCATTTCAGTTGGTGTATGGTAAAGCATGTCATCTCCCTGTGGAGGTTGAGTACAAAGCGCTTTGGGCAATCAAGTTACTGAACTTGGATATTAACACAGCTCAGGCTAAGAGAACTCTTGACATCCATGAGTTGGAAGAAATAAGACTTGATGCTTATGAGAGTTCTAAGATTTACAAGGAAAGGATAAAGAATTTTCATGACAAGAAGATTATTGTCAAGGAGCTCAAGGCTGGGGATCAAGTTTTGCTTTTCAACTCCAAACTTAAGTTATTTTCTGGAAAACTTAAGTCTATGTGGGTCTGGACCTTTTGAAGTCAAGGAAGTTCTGCCATTCGGAGCCATCACTCTTCTGAACAAGGATGGTAGCAAATTCACTGTAAATGGTCAGCGAGTCAAGAAATATTTACCTGATCAAGTCCGACCAGAGGGGTCTTCTGTGCTCCTCCTTGAACCCCAAAAAGCATAAAGAGCTGGAAAAGTCAAGCTAGAGACTTTAAACAAGCTCACTTGGGAGGAAGTCCCAAATGTATCACTGTAAATAGTTTTTAGGATCCTTGTGTTTATAATTTTTGTTTTTGGTTTTCTTGTGTTCAGGAATCTACAGAAGGGAGTATGGGCAATGGAGATAGAGGATACAGAGAAAAGTAGAGTGAAAAGGAGGGTGAGGTGAAACGTTTGATTAAAAAAAAAAAAAAAAAAAAAAAAAAATCAACGCTCTCGTCACCTCACCTCCCATCTCTCTTGCTCCCCCTAATCAGACACATCAACTTTCTGTCACCTCACCTCACTCCACCACCCCCTCTCTTCTTTCCTCTCCTCACTCGTGCACACCCTATCTATAATTAAACCTCCCCCTCTTCCCTTCATTCTCCCCACCCACCAACCATTTGATATCAACTTCACTCTCTCTCCTTTGTCCTTTGCCCAGTCCGAGACCAGCTACTATCTGACCTCCATTCGAGCCATTCTCGTCACCGTTGTCTTTGCTTCGACCCTTCGACCACCACCAAAGCCAATAGAGCCACTTCCGATCAAGCCGTCCTCACGCATCGTCGATCAAGCTGTCTTCACGCAAACCGGTCGAGCCGCCGTTGTCGCCGACCGTCCAAATGTTCCGCTCGAGCCACACACCACTACGCGCTCCAACTGTTCCGCTCGGGCCACATCCGCGAAGACCCCTCAATCGAGCCGTAGAAGTCCCACTCAATCCTCCACAAGTCTCATTTGAGCCGTGTCACTCCGCCACTCTCGAGCCATATCCACTTTCGTTAATTGAGCCATCACCGTGAAGTGTCAATCGATCCATCCTCCGCCGAGTCCAAGAAGACCCGATCGAGCCATACCCACTTTCGTGCATCGAGCCGCCGTCCCAGAACTGTTCCGTCTGAGCCAACAAAGCATTTTACTCAAACCCGCTGCATCACCATCCCTACTCACATGTGCCGTTCGAGCCTTAGTCAAAACCGGAACCAAGACTCAACTCTCGATTGAGCCATCAAAGCACTCCCGATCGAGCCGTCTTCAAGCAACCGCACTCAAACCACCGCAACACCACCGCTCGATCCAACTTACATTCCATTCGTGCCACCCTGCGAAGTTATCCGCTTGAGCCATTTTCCCGGAACCAACGTACTTCCCCGTCGAGCCCACACCTACTCCACTCAATCGGTTTATCCTCTCTTTGCTTCTTCAAGTTTTAAATTTCATATTTGCTCTAGTTACTTGCTCACTAACATATTAACGTTTCGCTTTGAGTTCACCATGTCTCAGAGAAACAGAAAAAGTACTGAGCTTATACAGGAGATGAGAGAAGCATATGGTTGTGTTGGTGGAGAACGCTCATCACCTGAGTCCATGGCCAAGCATTTCCTGAAAATGAAGAACATGGTTGACGAAGTCGTTGGGGATTCAGCACAAGCAGCAGGGTCAAGCAGACCAGACAAACCGCTCTCTAAGAGCAAGAGTCGCGGGAAAAGACCAGCATGAGCTTCCAACTCAAAGGAGGAAGGGAGTGATTACGAATAGGAGGAACCTGTATTGCGCCCAGAACAAGCTCCCAGAAAATCGGTCAGACGGAAGAGCGCTGAGATTAAAAAAACTCCCAGGGAATACTAAGAGCTGTTCCAGCAGTTGGAGTTCGATGGAACAAGATATCCCCATGTTGAGATGATGCAGCAACTCGGGATTGCGAAGGATATTCAATATCTGTTTAGGCGGTGCCACCTGGAGAGAATCATGAACACACCCAAGAATGGATACCGGGAGGAGACAATTCAGTTCCTCTATACTCTGGAGATGCACCTGTATGCGGATGAGCCGGGACTGATGCCTGATAGAGGTCTGGGCTACATTATATTTCGCGTTCACAGCCAGTTCTACACTCTCACCTTCAGAACCGTCGAAGAGATATTTGGATTTCCCAGCAAAACGGGGACTACGCCGCAGTTTGATCGGAATGAGATATCCGTACTCTGGGCAACGATTGGGAGCGCGCCCACATTCACTTCATCGAAGACAAAAGCGATGAACCTGTGGACCCTAGTGTTGCGTTACTTCCAGAAGGCGGTTTCCAATGCATTTTACGCCAAAGAGATTAAGGGATACATGACGAACGGCGAGCTTGAGATGATTGATCTAGCGCTTAAGGGACTCTCATTCACTACCATGTATTGCATCGCGCTGCAAGGTGACATATCCAACACGTACGTCTCGCTCTACCTTATCAACTACATGATGTCATACAAGAATTGGGTCTCGAGACTCAGCAACAACCACACTCCCGGAGTGATGTGCATTGGGGGCATAGTGACTTGGTTTCTTGAGGCTGCTGGCTTTCCCCTACACTATGAGTCGTACCCACCACGTTGGATAGACATTAGCAACTTGCGACAGCTACGCACTTTGGATTGGGGTTTAAGGCATGGACGGTTGCTCTACAAGTTTGTGCATCCTGCGGTCGGTCCCTCGAGATTACTCCTCCCTTGTGTCGAGTTGATTACAATCTTAGGGGGTGAGCATATCGAGTTCATCCCTCCCTGGATACCCTATACAATTATGAAGCTGAGGAGGAACATATAGATGTTGCGGAAGCAGAAGTCGAGCCAATGGAGGAAGAACCGAGGAGTACCGCCCAAAGCAGTTCTACTTCGAGAAGTACTCAGACCCAAGAATGGCTAAGGGGGTCAGAGCAGATCATCAACGCCTCAACCAGCTTTAGCGATGGGGAATTTCATGCGTAAGTTTAGCTGCTCGACTTCCACAACCGCCATCCCTAGGTCTATCCCCGAGGACACCAGACCAATGCCAGGACGTCCTTCCGCGACCCTAGAGCGAACACCTTCATATGTGCCTTGGGAGCGTCAGTCTACACCCGTCCCTTCACGCCACTCGTCACATGAATCTAGGGAGAGAAGGGGACAAGTTTCGCGTGGTTCCAGAGCCTCCTCAAGTCGTCGATCAATGCGTCGTTCTGTAGCTCAAGCTGAGCAAGAGGTTGAGCAGTGAGATGAAGCTCAGGGTGATTATCAGGGCATGCAGGAGGTTGAGCAGCAAGTTGAGCAGCAAGTTGAGCAGCAAGGTGATTATCAGCCTACAGATGTGGTAGTGTTAGTCTCGGACCATGGTGAGTCTAGAGTCGATGACATGTAGTGCGACAAGCAGCCGAACACTTATCAGAACACGGAAGCGGTTGAGCAGCAAGTCGACCAACCAGCTGAGGCCACTCTCACGGATCCCGAACAAGGTGAAGGATAGAGCCAGTATCACACACCAACTCCTTGGGCGAGCACAGACTCCTTCTTCTACTACTGAGGTACTCCGACCTTCCTTTTGTATATACCATTTCATTCATGCATTGTTTTTGTTGTGATTCTCAAATCCTTAAACTTCTTCTTACACAGGAGACTGTGTAATTTAAGTTTAGGGGAGAGTTTGGATGATGTATTTGATGTTGTGTCTTGTGATTCTTATTTCAAATTTTTGCATCATATCATGTTTGAGTTTGCATCCATCTATTTGTATAGAAAAACCAAAAAAATTTGAGGAGAAAAAAATCGAAAATTTCCATAAAAATAGAGTGTTCATGTAGTTTGCATTTGCATATTAGGATTGAGTCTAGGGTTATTCATATAGGGTTGTTGCATTTAGCATAGGGGTTGATGATGATGGTAACCTTGTTAGCATGTTGGATTCAATAGGATAGGATCAAGGCCCTTGTTATTAGTTCTTTGATGCTTGTTGATTAAACTTGAAAATGTAAGATTGAAGCATGTTTAGAATTGATATCATTCCCTATCTACCTGAAACTAATCCTGACTTGCAATTATCTTGTTATGCATTGAAGTTGAACTCATGGATACCACATACATACTTGGATTATCTTTCTCCTCTTTACCACCCTTGTTAATCCAAGTAGCTGATTCCCATCTTTGGAACAGTTCCCCACACCCTTAACCAACCCTTCTTTCAAGCCAATTGTATTCTTGAGTGTCAGGCCTTTTCCAAGTTGAGCTTGTTAGAAAGTGTTAGGTTCTAACCGACAAGAGTAGGATCCTGTGTAGTTCTAGTTCGCGTTATCCGGACTAGTAGGACTAGGGGAGAACTCGATTTTGGGTATTGGGTATGGATTTGTGCAGAAAAGTGAAGAGTAAAAAGAAAATAAAGGGTAGAAAGTCTTTAGGAGGGAGATGCGTTTTTAAGGTTTACAAGTCTAGTAAAGGATTTGGGTTGAGCAAAATAATGAGTTATTGATTCTAGGCATAAAATGAAAAGATTAGACAAAGAAAAGAAAGTAAAATGTTTAAGATGTCTAGAGTCCTTAGAAGAAAAGAAAAAGAACCTTAGTGATAATAAAGATTTCCCAATCCGCTAGAATGATAAGAAGTGAACTCCTCATAAGACCATATGTAAAGAATGAAAGAATGGGTTTGAGATGATGTTTCTGAAGAAGGGTAGAGATAAGACCAACTTCGGTTTGGAATGTTCTTTGGGTAGACAGGGCGCTGCTCTTGTATGTATCAGTTGGTTTCAACCTTTAGCCTTCTCTTAAGCTCAACTCCTTTTCCTGAGAGAACCTTGTTCTAAATTGATAAAACCACCTGAGAAGGAGACCATCTTTGTCTCTTACCTTTTACCCTAGCCAAATGAGTTCAACGGCACTGCATAGCTTGATTCACGGCTCTCTGTTAATGAATATTAAAGGGAGTGATTGATAGGATTGCATGTGTAGATTAAAGAAATAAAGTTCCTTCACCATGTATCATAGAACTAAAAACAAGGACCTTGATTCTAACTATTTTATTTAGCATGTTTTAGGTTTTGAGACCCCATCTCTACACCTCTCTCCCATACTCTGTTCTTGATTGTTTGCTTGAGGGCAAGCAAAGAGTAAGTTTGAGGGAGTTGATATGTCTATATTTTGTCTCTGCTTAGCATATATTTATCATGCATTTAGCTAGGATAACTCATTTGTTTGCATCATTTTCTAGTCCTTTCTATACACTTTGCATGTTTAGGTAGTTTTTGCATCATCCTTGCATACATTGTGCATTTTGGAGTATTTCAGGTATTTAGGAGACGTTGGAAGCGCATCCCTTCGGCCACGCACCCCAACTGTCTGATCGAGCCACGCACTCCAGCTGTCTGATCGAGCCACGCACCCGAGCGGTCTGATCGAGCCACTCTCACTCGCCACACACTCCAGCTACTGGTCGCACACCGACTCGTTCGCACAGGTCAGGAAGACGTTCCGTCTTACACGCTCCAGAAGATTCCCAAACCGACTCTTCACCTTGTCGTTTTAAGTTTTAGGGATTTTTTACATGTTTTTACTATAAATACATTTTGTTAAGTCTTGGTTTGGGACATCTTTTATTCTCGTATTGTTTCTTTTCCTAAAGGTTGACTTAGCCACTAAAAATGTTCTGAGACTTGTATTTCGACATCTTTGAGTTTATTGAGTATTTGCATTTGATTTATTTTACAAGTTGTTCATCTTATTTTTATCTATCTTACAATGCTTGATTCAATATTTTCTGAGTTTGTATCCTTGATGATGATTTTTGGATCTGAGTAGTGTAGTAGTTCTTGAGGATGGGATAGATTAGGTGGAGTATCTTTGGATGTAGAGTGTTTAAGCTTTGATTTGTATGATTCCCTTCTGGACTAGAGTTAGAAATACTTCTTTCTCTCTGATCAATTGGAACTAGGTTTTAGACATTTCCGCACCCAAAAGGTGTTCGATGAAATGTCTGACCAACTAGTGCCAGAGACTTACGTTCTTAGCCTAAGAGATTAGTTGTCTAGGATGTTTGTTGACGAGAATGAACTTGTTTTTCATGCCATGCTTGATCATGTTTCTCTAGCGAGAGCTAGGTTTGGAAGTGGTTTAGTTTGAGTAGCTTCTGTCAAGAGATTGGATTAGCTAAGTAGTGATGTTCATTGTTTAGGGATGGTTTGCTTGTGGCATGTTAAACGCTCTATAGACTAGGATACTCCACCGACATCAATTACTCCCATCCTTAGGATCTCTTTCTTTCTGATTTCTATTGCATTCCTGAGACTGTTTCGTTTCTTGCTTTTTTGTTCATGCTTAGACTCGTTTCTGTTTTTATCCATTTTCGCTTCTTGTCATACATTTTCGTTTCTAGTTCTGTAACTCATTTCCGTTTTGCATTTTGATCACTCTAGGATTTTTAGACATAAAACTATTCTCTGAACTGGCTTGACTTGTGATTGATTGATTGCATCTCAATTGTTAGTAAAGTTTCCCAACTGGATTGACACCTTAAGAATTACAACTGCATAAGGTTAATTTAACCTGCTAGGACATACAAAATCCTAGTATCAAATAGCAATCAGAATAAATGTCATCAAAGGTTGTGTTTTTTCAATCTTACCTTTTGGATAATTTTCCAAAAAAATATGTAGAAAATTGAAATTATGTGTTTTACAAAAAGTTGCGATTGTTCATTGTAATTGTTTTTTTTGTAAAGTTACAACTGTTCATTGTAGAGTTGTGTCTATTCGAATATTCATATCTTTTGAAATCTAGATATATATTTGTTTGTTTGAACTGTTTTCATTTTTTTGCCATGACACAAAATAATATAAAATTTCAATCTCATCGGTTTTTACAGCTCTTTAAATTATTCTCTAGCATCCATTCTTTTGAATTTGACTTGCGAATATGGTAATAAAGATGCTTCCTATTTAAAAGCAGTTTATATGAGTTTGTAGGTATAATCAATTGCAGACACAACATTTGCATTTTTTGTAGTACCTTTTCGTAAAAAAATTGTTTTTTTTGTTTGTTTTAATTCAAATGGTTGTATCTGTTCATTATATATTTGTGTCTTTTCACTATATTTTATCATCACAAATTTTAATTCTAATAGGTGTGTCTATTTAAATAATCATGCTTTTTGACCTCTCTTTATATTTGTATCTTTATCACTAACTAACAAGTTCGTTGAAACAAATTTTTCATTTTATGTTAAATCTAAAATAATTGAATATGAACACCTAATATTCATTGTTATTTTATAATCTAACTAAAATTCTAGAAATGATTATAGCAATAGAGAAATTTTATACAACTTAATATAGAATTTATAGTTGGGTATATTTATCTTAACTTTTCGTTAAATTTTTTTTTTAATATTTGAAAATAATAATAACAATCTAAATAAATGAGAACTGACTTTTCGTAAGAAAATTGGTTTTTTTTTTTTTTTTTAAACTCAAACAATATCATTAAGTACTACGAAACACTGCAACGTGTACTTAGAGTTTTTCCTGTTCGAACTGAATTTAAGAAATAAAGTTTCTGAAAATTGCAGATTTTGTGACAGTGACTTGCCGGCCAAATTACGGCCAAATGGCTGAACGGAATTTTCGAGTTGATAGTGGAAAGCTGGTAACGAGTACTACAAGTGGTATACTCATATGTTCAAAACGGAGTTGATTTAAGGAGGTCAAAAAAAAAAAGAGAAATAAGGGTGTGAAGTGAGCTAATTAGGGTGTTTGAGAAAATATCCTTCATCGGAAATAGAGAGTGTTTTCACTCATTTATATATGGTTTCACATTCTTCTAGTTTCAGAAGTCTGTAGAAGGAAGAGAGAAGGTTCCCACACGCACGTCGTGGGCCGTGAACTTTTGGACTCTTGGGAATTATCACATCGCCGAGTATATTTTGGACTGCATTTAGGCCCATTTATTTTTTGGTAAAACTTGGCGTGAAACCGTGAACTCTAAGTAACTTGGGAAATACTCCAAGGAACTTACGGAGTACTCCAAGAATATTCTCTTGAGATTCTACCTCCAACTATATATGGAGCCGAAACTTCTCATTATTTTTCAAGCTCTAAACACACAAAAACTCACTCTAAAATGGCCTTTCTCTCTCTCTTTATTGCTTCGTCCAAAGTAAGTTCTTAGTTATAAATAATTTCGAAAGTATAACATAGATTTGTGTGATAAAGTAATAGTTCGTGATCGGTTGTATCCTGTGATTCATAAATTGTGATTATCTGAAAGCACTTACAACTAATTTATTGAACTAAGGAAAAAAATATCATATCTTGCCTTCATGATTTATATTATGTTTTTATATTTTGTCGTTGAAATTTATTTTTGATTTCGTTATTTTAATACAATCCACATCTTTTCTCTTTTTTGCGATCATAACATGTAGTAAGCCGCGACTTGGGAGCCTGAGGCGAGGATGAAGGCTTGGTTTAAGAAGTGGTATGAGAAGCAAGGCGCGACTTGAGCTTGCCTAGCCTGGACCCATCTGTAGTCCGTGGCTGGAGCGGGAATGGAGTATTCCATCCCATCTCTCTTCTTTACTTGGTCGCTTGGGGTGGTTGGTTGTGCGACTAAGTAACAAGCTGAGGTGGTGTTTGAGGTAAAAAATTTCTGCGAGGCAGTGTGTTTGAGGAAAGTTTCCTGTTTTGGAAGTTTCTGTAAGTGGAAAGTTTCTAGAAGTGGAAAGTTTCCAGAAGTGGAAAGTGCTAAAAATGGAAAGTTTTACGTGAGTTAGAATTTGTCCATTTTAGTGGTGGAGAGCTTTGGTGAGGGCTTGTGTGGCCTTAGTGGCGGACTTTCGAGTCGTTGCGCCGTGTGTAGCGGTCTTTTGAATTTTTGTGTGGCCTTTGTGGCGGGATGTTTAGCCGTTGTGTGGCCTTTGTGGCGGGTTGTTTAGCCGTTGTGTGGCCTTTGTGGCGGGCTGTTTAGCCATTGTGTGGCCTTTGTAGCGGGCTGTTTAGCCAGAGTGTGGCCTTTGTGGCGGGCTGTTTAGCCAGAGT
>NC_025698.1:17955594-17974508 GCF_000633955.1 Camelina sativa | reverse complement strand
CCTGTTTACGACATATGTTTGGCCTTGGTGGCGGTCCTGTTTAGCCAGAGTGCTTGTGCAGGCGGTCCTTCGGGACAAATGGTCTTTGTGACGGTCCTTCAGGACGAGTGACCTTGGTGGCGGTCCCTTTTAGGACATTTATTTGGCCTTTGTGGCGGTCCTGTTTAGGACATTTGTTTGGCCTTGGTGGCGGTCCTGTTTAGGAGATTTGTTTGGCCTTGGTGGCGGTCCAGTTTAGGACATTTTGTTTGGACTTTGTGGAGTCCTTGGCTGAGTGTTGTTCGAGATTCGAAGACAAATCTAAAGTGGTGGGGGAGAATTGTAACACCCGCAAACCAATTTGTGCTTTTTGGGTGAGGGTGTCGATCGACCCCAAGGGGGTGTCGGTCGACACCATTGTTTTTCTGGTTCGATCGAATTGTTTTAATCGTCGATTTTAGACCGGTTTGGTTAAAGGAAACCATTGAACCGAGTCTTAAAAGGGAGAAAACGACCTAGGGTCGTGTTTTTGTGGTTGTCTCGCCGCTTTGAGAAAAAAACAAAAGAGAGAGTTGTTCTTGAGACTCCAATGATCATAAGAGCCTGAAGTATATATTCACTCAGCCCGAGTTGAATTTGACGCAGAGGCGGTGGATGGAGCTGGTGGTGGATTATGATTTGGAGATAGCCTATCATCCTGGTAAGGCTAACTTAGTTGCTGACGCTTTGAGTCGGAAGTAGGCGGTTTCGGCTCAGGAGCAGGATATGGAGTCTCTGGTAGGGGAGATCAGTGCGTTGAGCTTGTGTGCGGTTTCTCAGGAGTTGTTGGGTTTAGTTGCAGCTGATAGAGCTGATCTGTTGAGCAGAGTGCGGTTGGCTCAGGAGAAGGTTTTGGGGCTGGTGAATGCCTCAAAGGATGTCGATTCAGAGTATCGGGTTTCGGCTAATAGTACTATTTTGGTGCATGGGCGGATTTGTGTGCCTAAGGATGAAGAGTTGAGGCAGGAGATCCTAAGAGAGGCTCATGCGAGCAAGTTCTCTATTCATCCAGGAACGACTAAGATGTACCGTGATCTCAAGAGGTACTATCACTGGGTCGGGATGAAGAAGGACGTGGCTAGTTGGGTTGCGAGGTGTGATGTGCGTCAGCTAGTGAATGCTGAGCATCAGGTACCAGGTGGTTTGCTGATGAGGCTTCCCATTCCAGAGTGGAAGTGGGATATGATTACTATTGACTTCGTGGTAGGTTTGCCAGTGTCCAGGACGTTTGATGCTATTTGGGTTATTGTGGACCGGTTGACTAAGTCGGCACATTTTCTGCCCATTAAGAAGATTGATGGAGCAGCAGTCTTGGCTAAGAAGTATGTGAAGGAGATAGTCAGGTTGCATGGAGTGCCAGCGAGCATTGTGTCTGACAGGGATTGCAAGTTCCCTTCGGTATTCTGGAGGGCATTTCAGGCAGAGATGGGCACTAAGGTGCATATGAGTACAGCTTATCATCCCCAGACAGATGGGCAGTCAGAGAGGACGATCTAGACGTTGGAGGATTTGCTGAGGATGTGTGTGTTGGATTGGGGTGGCGATTGGGCAGATCATTTGAGCTTGGTAGAGTTTGCTTACAACAACAGTTACCAGGCGAATATCGGNACCTGGTCCCATCTGTAGTCCGTGGCTGGAGCGGGAATGGAGTATTCCAACCCATCTCTCNCAAATTGGACCAGTGGCATATAGACTGGAGTTACCTGATGTTATGCGTGCTTTCCATAAGGTTTTCCATGTGTCTATGTTGCCGAAGTGTCTCCGTGAGGNATATCGGGATGACACCTTATGAGGCTTTGTATGGAAGGTTGTATCGTACACCGTTATGCTGGACTCAGGTGGGGGAGAGGAGCATGTACGGGGCAGATTTTGTTTAGGAGACCTCGGAGAAGATTCGGGTTCTCAAGCTGAACATGAAGGAAGCTCAGGATCGGCAGAGGAGTTATGCCGATAGGAGGAGGAGAGATCTTGAGTTTCAGGTTGGAGACAGAGTGTACCTCAAGATGGCCATGTTGCGGGGTCCGAACAGGTCATTGACTGAGACTAAGTTGAGTCCGAGGTATATGGGTCCGTTCAGAGTGATTGAGCGTGTTGGACCAGTGGCTTATAGACTGGAGTTACCTGAGGTTATGCGTGCATTCCATAAGGTTTTCCATGTTTCTATGTTAAGGAAGTGTCTCCGTGAGGATGATCAGTTGTTGGCTAAGATTCCTGAGGATCTTCAGCCTAACATGACTTTGGAGGCGAGACCAGTGAGGGTTCTCGGGAGGAGGATTAATGAACTTCGGAAGAAGAAGATTCCTTTGATGAGAGTCCTTTGGGACTGTGATGGTGTTGAGGAGCAGACTTGGGAGCCTGAGGCGAGGATGAAGGCAAGGTTTAAGAAGTGGTATGAGAAGCAAGTCGCGACTTGAGCTTGCCTAACCTGGTCCCATCTGTAGTCCGTGGCTGGAGCGGGAATGGAGTATTCCAACCCATCTCTCTTGTTTACTTGGTCGCTTGGGGTGGTTGGTTGTGCGACTAAGAAACAAGCTGAGGTGGTGTTTGGGGTACAAAGTTTCCGCGAGGCAGTGTGTTTGAGGAAAGTTTCCTGTTTCGGAAGTTTCTGTAAGTGGAAAGTTTCCAGAAGTGGAAAGTGCTAGAAATGGAAAGTTTTAAGTGAGTTAGAATTTGTCCATTTTAGTGGTGGAGAGCCTTGGTGAGGGCTTGTGTGGCCTTAGTGGCGGACTTTCGAGTCGTTGCGCCATCTGTGGCGGTCTTTTGAGTTTTTGTGTGGTCTTTGTGGCGGGCTGTTTAGTCGTTGTGTGGCCTTTGTGGCATGCAGTTTAGCCGTTGTGTGGCCTTTGTGGCGGGCTGTTTAGCTATTGTGTGGCCTTTGTGGCGGGCTGTTTAGCCAGAGTGTGGCCTTTGTGGCGGGTTGTTTAGCCAGACTGCCTGTTGAGGCGGTCCTTCGGGACAGATGGTCTTTGTGACGGTCCTTTGGAAGAAGTGACCTTTACGGCGGTCCTTTTTAAGACATTTGTTTGGCCTTTGTGGCGGTCCTGTTTAGGACATTTGTTTGGCCTTGGTGGCGGTCCTGTTTGGACATTTGTTTGGCCTTGGTGGCCGTCCATTTAGGACATTTTGTTTGGCCTTTGTGGCGGCCCTTTTTGGGCAGAGAGATGATCCTTGTGTGGTCATGAGGTATTCCAGTGAGGAGATATGTGGTTGGTAGGGATCGTGTTGTCTTACGCGAGCCACTGGAAGGAAACATGGATAGGGATAGGACTCAGACGTGTTCAGAATTGTTTGCTCGCGACTCTTGGGGGACTTAGGTCCTCCTAGTACCGTCATATTTTAAGACTTTGTGGCTTGGGAGTATGGCTGGTATATCGACTTCGGATGACGATCCGGGGGCGCTTTGTAAGGTGGCAACCCGAGAGACGAGTATTGGGCTCCCTTATATACATTATGGCATGCGGGGTTAGGCCCGGTGAGGAGCCAATATTATGGCATGCAGACTTCGGTCTGATGAGGAGCCAATAAAAACTCGAGGTTTAGGCCTGTAAGTAAAAAGGAGAGTCCAAAAGTCGAGAGGAAATAATGCCTGGAGCGTGAGTCTATCGCCTAGAGGTGACCTTCTGTAGATCGGTCGGAGGAGTGCGGGCCTTGGAGACGGTAGCACGAGAGTCCTTGGCTGAGTGTTATTCGAGATTTGAGGACGAATCCAAAGTGGTGGGGGAGAATTGTAACACCCGCAAACCAATTTGTGCGTTTTGGGTGAGAGTGTCGATCGACACCAAGGGGGTGTCAGTCGACACCATTGTATTTCTGGTTCGATCGAATTGTTTTAATCGTCGATTTTGGACCGGTTTGGTTAAAGGAAACCATTGAACCGAGTCTTAAAAGGGAGAAAACGACCTAGGGTCGTGTTTTTGTGGTTGTCTCGCCGCTTTGAGAAAAAAACAAAAGAGAAAGTTGTTCTTGAGGTTCTAGAGAGAGTTTGTGAGATTTCAAAGCTTTGTGGGGGAGATCTTGTTGTGGGAGTGAGGATTCAAGGCTAGGATCGTGTGGGAAGCTTGCTGGAAGTGTGGATTCGTCCATTGTTGGTTAGAAACTTCCTGCAAAGAGGTGAGTGCATGACCATGGCTAATCTAAGCCCTTGATTTCCTTGTTCTTGCTTGTTTGTTGTTGTTTTGTGTGTTTTCTTGCTGGGGATTGGATTATACAGGTTCCTAATATTGTTTCCGGCATGGGTTTTGAGTATTGGATGGTTTGGAGGAGATTGGGAAGCGAGATTCGACTCTCGGCTTCGTGCGGATCGCAGTTGCAGGTGGAGTGTCGATCGACACCAGTTAAATTGGCATCAATCGACACTGTGGGGTAGTGTCGGTCGACTCCTATGCCAGTGTCGATCGACACTAGGCTGGTGTCGGTCGACACCTCCCTTCCAGTGAGACTATGTTCGTTTTCCTGGTTTGTGTGTTTTGTTTGTTGATTGTTTGGAACATTGGAGTCACTGTTGCTTGTGTGGAATCATTGGAACGTTGGTAGGTTGCTAGAGTTGGATCTTTAGAAACATTGTTAGGTTGCCGGTTTCATATTTCATGATATTTGGATTTATGGATTGTTGTTATAGATTGATATTGGTTATTCTTTTATTGAGTATTATTGGATATTGGTATTTGTTATTCCGCTGTTGTTTGTGATTGTGGTTATGTGGCTAGTGGGTATGGGACCACTAGTTGTAGTTATCTATTATTATTATTATACTATTATTATTTATTATTTAAAAAAAAACGGGTGAGATCGTTTCATAATATTTCTTATGTTTCTTAAAGATTGGTAAAACACTGCCCTAGTATGAAAATAAATAATCAGAGATTCAGACTAATCTGTCAGTATATCCTCTTAACGTATACTGTATATAAGTTAATCCAATAGCACCAGCGATGAATATTTCTAGATCGATGATGCCGCACTTGTTCATAGCTTAACTAATGGTATGATCACTGCACTTGTTGATGACTTAATTAATATTATGCATATAACTAATTGTGCATATAACGACGTCTAGCTAGAATCTCCGAGTATTATATGTTTGACTTTTAATGTCACCAAAATCTACTCTTGACAATACTCAATGCAACTTTATAGACAATACTCGATGCCACTTTACAGACTATAAACACTATTTTGGGTCGTTTTAAATGTTATAGTCATCATGATCACTTATTTAAATTGCCTTTGTATTTTCCAGAAAATTGTGCTAGTAAATGGTTGGGGAATATATGAAGCAAAAGATAGAAACAAAAATACCAAAGTGCCCGATCTGGTACATAAGGAAGAACTTAAAGATGAATATTCTGAGCAATAAATTCATACGTATTTTCAGATCGTTCGATACGAAGAATTCTTACATCGTCAAAGGAGCGTACAAATGTAAATCATGTAAAATTGGGCACATCCCATTGAACAAGACAGTGGTGGAGATCAAAGGAAAGAGGTCAGAAACCAAAGGAATTCGGTTTGGTTCAGATGTTTTTGATCTTGTTGTTAATCCTGGTTTTGATACCGGTTTGGCAATGGCTTTGGTTTTGTTATTAGACCAAATGTTCTCTTGATTTAAAGTTATACCAGTTTTTTTTTTCCTTTCTTTTTTAAGTCAAATTGTATAGCACTATTTACAGTATCACTAAAATATCAATATATTAAAGGAATAGACGAAAGAGCTCAAAGTCAATCTCAGAAAAATTGATCTCCTTTGCCCTTAATGAAAATTGCTCTTTAAATTTTTTCGGACAAGCTTTTCTCACCTATTTAGGTTGCTGAAGCCCACCACATTCATCCTCAAACTTAAGATTACTAATTTACCATTAATGAGATTCAAATCTGGACATTTTTACCCTTTTTAAGTTTAATTTTTTTAAAAAAAATTAAAAAACGAAAATTAAAAACAAAACAAAATTGTTTTACAATATTGGAAATCTAATATATTTATGCAATATCTCTCTTTAAAAAATGGAAGATTAATATTAGAATATATTACGAATATTCGTTTAAAGAAAATTTCTATTTTTAAAAATATTAAAATTGTAAAGATAATTATGACGATTTTCTTTCTAAGCTATATATATATATATAGAGGCTCAGCCAAAATAGTAGAAGTCGGATTCGTTAAGCTAAACATATAGTTTTGAGAGTATAATTTTTTTTGTATTATTTTGGTTCTAATGAATCAACTTTACTATTGTATGATTTTGATTTTCTTTTTCATGTTGATGTACTATCCATATGCTTTGGTGCTTTGCATGATTAATTTTTATGCTGCCATAATTTTTAATTTTTGTTGTTGAATCAAATCAAAAGTTTTACTCATTTTGTACTGTTTGATTGTGTTTTAGGTGTACCTGCCATGGACCATGGATGTTTTTTTGTATATCAAAAACAAGATTGAACGAACAAGTTGATGAACTAAGCAAAAAAATCAAATCGGTAAAGTATTATTAATAATTGTGTTTATTTGATTTTTTTTTAGTGGTGATTGTTATTCAATTTTATTCTCTTGGTTAAACATGATCATATTTTTATTCGATGACTTTTTATTCTACAAGAAAATGAGCAAAGACAACTTTTGACAATTTTATATGATTCATCGGACTCAAATTTTTATGGTTTTCTATATTTTTTTTTGTAGTTTAGTATTTTGAAATAAACTTTTATATGTAACCTAATACATATTTTTTTGTTTCAGTTGAATTCATGGATGATCATTGATCATAATTGTAGATCTAGAAAACTAAAAATATAAAGAAATTCAGGTATTAATTTTGGTAATCTGAATCCTTAATTTTTTAAAATAATATTGTTGCTAATGTTTTTTTTTGTAATGATTATAGTTGCAGAAAAATTATGGTGGATTCTGTTCATAACAAATTTATGGTAATTTTCTAAAAACTTGGATTTTTTTCTATTTACAAATAGATTTAAATAATAATTCTAATTATATGTAACATATTACATAATTTTTTTGTTTCAGTTGAATTCATGGATGTTCATTGATCATAATTGTGGATCTACAAAATTGAATATAATGAAATTCAGGTATTAATTTTTGCTAACCCGAATCCTTAAGTTTTTAAAATAATATTGTTACTAATATTTTTTGTAATGATTATAGTTGCATAAAAACTATGGTGGATTCTATTCATAAAAAATTATGATAATTTTCTAAAAACTTTCATTTCTTTCTATTTACAAATAGATTAAATATTTTTATGACTAATACTTCTTCATAAATATTTGTGACTAATATTTCTTAGAAAGATTAGGAAGAGTTGATCTTTAAATGCTAATCTATAAAATATANGAAAACTAAAAATATAAAGAAATTCAGGTATTAATTTTGGTAATCTGAATCCTTAATTTTTTAAAATAATATTGTTGCTAATGTTTTTTTTTGTAATGATTATAGTTGCAGAAAAATTATGGTGGATTCTGTTCATAACAAATTTATGGTAATTTTCTAAAAACTTGGATTTTTTTCTATTTACAAATAGATTTAAATAATAATTCTAATTATATGTAACATATTACATAATTTTTTTGTTTCAGTTGAATTCATGGATGTTCATTGATCATAATTGTGGATCTACAAAATTGAATATAATGAAATTCAGGTATTAATTTTTGCTAACCCGAATCCTTAAGTTTTTAAAATAATATTGTTACTAATATTTTTTGTAATGATTATAGTTGCATAAAAACTATGGTGGATTCTATTCATAAAAAATTATGATAATTTTCTAAAAACTTTCATTTCTTTCTATTTACAAATAGATTAAATATTTTTATGACTAATACTTCTTCATAAATATTTGTGACTAATATTTCTTAGAAAGATTAGGAAGAGTTGATCTTTAAATGCTAATCTATAAAATATAAAAAATAATACTTATCTCGATGAAGACGTATTATTGGCAATGAATATTGCTTTGTCCTTCTACTCATGTTGCAACAGCAAAACTTTAGTTCGACTCATCAGCTGAGAGGTCGGCTACGGCATTCAAAGAGATTCACCGACTAAAACCAGCCTCAACTGCATATATATATATATATATACAAATAATTAGTCAAATAAACGAGTATAAGTTATCTCGGTAAATAACAAAGAAATAATAAACTATATAAGCAATAAGTGGTACAGCTTGAATCACCGTTTATGTATTCTTATAATTCACACTCATATATAATATAACTGTATACATACGTAAACCAACGAGATATTATACCAGCTATAAGCATGAGTCTTACCTCGGCAAACTAATAAATAAGTATATAAACATGTGTCGATCAGAAATCAAACATTATGTAATGAAATACACGTTCATGTACTTAGGAAAAATTAAAATATTATAATGAAATCAGATCAGCATATATTTAAGCAATAGTGACCAAAGAAATTGAATTAAATCAACCGAAGCATGGATATGTTGGCTTAGTTGCTTCAGTACTTGTGAAACAATAATCAATAAAGCATTATAATGAAGAGGTATCCATACGAGGATAAATTAATCATTAATTGATGTATATATTATGTCTTATTCACAGTTGCAGTAGCATATTATCTAATGTTATAACCGATTCACAAAATAAACATGAACGACAAATTAATACAAATTAGACACAATACTAATCAGAGGCATAAGTCGATTATAAAGGAAAGCAACAGAAAGAATAAGAAGAAATATTATAAAGAAAGAATATTAATTGGATTTGGGACTTTATATTTCAGAAGTTTTTCAAAAAAGAAAAAGATTAAGGAAGATTAGGAAGAGTTTTTTATAACAATTTACAATTATTTTTTACTTTAGATGGATAAATAATATATAATATATTGTAAATTTCTCATTTTGTTTAATAAAAAAATCAGAAATCTAAAATTTATATCTCATTAAAAATTTAAAAGTAATAGAAAATAAATACTAGAATATATTGTAAATATTTCTTTGGGAATATATTTGTTTTTAAAATTATTAAATTTCTACAGACCTTTTGTTTCACTTTTGAAATTATTTTTCTTTTAAAAACGAAAATTAGAAAAAAAAAAAACGGAAATCAAATATTCATATCCCATTTAATTTTTTTTTAATGGAAAATAAATACTAAAATCTTTTGTAAATTTCTATAGATAATTATGACGGTTTGATTTGGATAGAAGGAACTGAAAATCCCAAGAGGATATATTACAAATATCAATTTAATTTGAAGATATGACACAATCTTTTGTGATCTCGACAAAATCTCATAAGGTTGCTGTAAATCTCCGGAAACACCACGTTATTCCGGCTGGATACTCTATCACCAAAATGAGGAACAAAGATTCTAAATAAGACAAAAGGTCTTGACAATTAAAATGTATATATATTGAAAATATAAACGAGTAAATTTAACAAATTATTTTTCTTTCACTTTTAAAAATAAAATGTTTTAAAAAATGAATTACTATTTTTTAAACGAAAATTAGAAAATCTCAGAAAGAAAATAATCGTATTCCATTTTAAATTATTAAAAAATGGAAAATAAATACTATTGTTGAAGATTAAATTATAGCTTCTCTTTTAGTTAATTCTTTTCCGTTTACATTTTTGTTGGAATCCTTTTAGCCTTATAATTAATTTACTTTTTGGTTTGTTAAATTAGTTGAACTATTATTTAAAAATATATTTTCCCACACAAATTTATAAAAGAATTGAATTAGTGATATATTTGACCACAAAAGAGTTTAGACAATAATTGTTTTTAAAAAAGTTTTTGCCCACACAAGTCAAATTGTTATTTTGTTAATTGAATGTAATTTATTTTTTTCGCAAAACAAAATTATAAATAAGTGTTTAACTTTACTGTTGTAGGTCTAATGTTGACGCGGGCTCAGATAGAAAATATATGTTTAACTGAAATAGAACTAATGTTGCGATCGAGTGGGACGTCTCTTACGACCTTTGAGAAAATGCCTAAACCAGATAATAGTATGATGAACACATGTGTAAATAGGCTTATCACATATGAGAGAATATATAAACCTCATAAACAACAGGAATTGTACAATGAGTTGTTACATGTGCTAACTGAGGAGCAAAGACGTGTTTATGAAGAAATCATTCACTCTGTGAATCACGACAAATGTGGTATATTTACTGTTTATGGATTTGGTGGTACTGGAAAAACTTTCTTGTGGATTATTCTTGGTGCTGATTTAAGGTCTAAAGGTAATATTATTCCGAATGTTGCTTCAACTGGTATAGCTGCTTTGCTTTTGGAAGGTAGTAGAACAACTCATTCAAGATTTGGTATTCCAATTAATTTTAATGAATATTATGTGTGTAAAATCGATGTCGAATCTGATCTTGCTGACTTAATTAGAGAAGCAAAGCTCATAATATGGGACGAGGCTCCAATGATGAACAAACTTTGTTACGAAACTTTGGATAGGAGTTTGCGAGATATCATGAGGTGTGACCAGATTTTTGGAGGTAAAGTTGTTGTGTTAGGAGGTGATTTTAGACAGATTCTACCTTTTATTACAGAAGGAGGAAGAGTAGCGACAATTTTAGCATCTATCACCTCATTTGTTCTTTGGAATAGTTGTAAGGTTCTTAAACTTACTGAAAATTTGAGACTTCGCAAGGCACGTAATAGTATGGATGCGAGTGCTCTCGCCACTTTTACAAAGTGGCTTCTTGATATCGGGGATGGCAAAATCAACTAAACAAATAGTGGAGATGTGGAGATAGAAATTCTGGATGATTTATTAATTAATACAAGTGGAAATCCTATTCAAGCAATAATAAAAGAAATCTACGGTGAAAATTTTGCAAGCAGAACTGATCCAACGTTCTTTAGGGAAAGAGCTATTCTAAGTCCAAGAAATGATTATGTTGATAAGATAAATCAATTTATGCTTAGCAAGCTACCAGATATGCAAATTAAATAGGATATGAAATATGGATATTGAAGTAATAATTAAAAAACAATACTAATATTAAATATATATCTAAAATTCCATCTTTATTTTTTTACTAGGTATTAGCTCACTCTACGCGTGAGTTCTTACGTTATCGCTATTTCTATTTTGAAAAAATAATATAAATTAATATATTATTAATATTTTGTTTTTTTGGTGTACATCAAAATTTAAAGACTACGTAATATGAAATTAAATAAAACAAAGAAATCAAATTTTCTTTTGATGATAATATATTTAGTGCAATTAAGTCATATTGTATCTTACATGCCATATATTTTTGTAGTTGTAGTCATATTTCAAAATCATTGTGATATATATTTTCATAAATTTTTTTTTTGGTGTAAGTTATGAATATTTTTTATTTATTTATGGTGATAGTTTAAAGAGATTTAAAATGTTTCAATTAAGAAAAAAATCAAAATAATAAATAGTAAGTTCGCAATGTCTCATACATATATAATTAAGTGAGCCTAACCATAGATTATTAGACTAATACATTTTCCATAAAAAAACAAAAAAAAACAGCAACTACTTTATTAGGTTATTATCTTAAAGTCTTTAATTGTGTCTCGACTTTGATTTATATGAAATGATAATGTTTCATATAGAAAAAGATAATTAAACTATATATCATATATTACTTGTATATCCTATTCAAAGAAATTGAAACTTTTATTAAGTTAAGATATCATTGGTTAAATCAAGGGAAAATAATGATATTGTATAATTTATAAAATTATGTGAGATTTGAAATATGAGGCTATGAGGGTTATAGTGAGATATATTTCTTTCTTATAATAGATAATATAGAAATCGATGTATCAAAAATAACTATTTGAGAGTTAAAAAAGTGCAATTAAATGCATACTAATACATTTTTAACATGTTTTATTATATTATACTAAATTCATTGAGAACACTACTATGATTATGATATTATTATGGGAGTTACAAACAAACTTTTATACTTTTCCAGCTTCTAAAACTAAAACCCATTTAATTTAAAAGTGAGTGTTGGTGGATCCATAATTTGATTCAAAAGTATAAAATATTATACATTGATCGTTTAAAAGAAATAGGAACATCTAATTCTCAAATAAACTTGATTTTTCTGTTAAAACAAACATATGTGAATTTAAATTTAACTATGGAAATTTAAGAAATAAATATGAATAGATTAGAAAGACAAGAAATATAAAGAAATATTTTATTTTTATATAAATAAAATAAAAATTGAAAACAATGTTAAATATATATAATACTTTCTAAATTACAATATAGAATGAAACTCTTACAACACATATGAGATATAACAACATTTGATATTGGTGGGAGAGGAGGAGAGAATGATTACTTATAAGATGATAATCCAAATTAGATAATGGAGATGAATCTTAAATTGAGAAAAATGTAAAATATATATCATGTAGTCTCTAAAATTAAACTTTAGCATTAAAAATTTACAATGATATTTCATTTGTTTTTTTGTAACCCATACAACAAAAATAAGAAATCAAAAACAAACCAAAAAAAAACAAAAAATAATATGAGGTATTGTGGAAGAGAATGAGAGAAGTGGAAGATAATGAGAGAATGTGAAATGAGAAACTAAAAGAATGGCAATATGAGAGGATGAGAGAATGCTTATTTATATGATAAGAATTGATGGAAATTGCACTTAGAATTATTGTGTTTGAATAAAATTGAGTGGTAGAATATGTTTAATGCATAATTTATTTTATTTTCAATTATAATTTTATTTTAATGTGTGAGTTAAATGTATTGTATTAATTGGGTCTTAAATATTGTTTAAAGCAATTAAACAATTATGAATAGATTAGAAAGGTAAGAAATATAAAAGAAATTTTTTCTTTTTATATAAATAAAATTAAAATTGAAAACAATATTAAATACATATAATACTTTCTAAATTAAAATATAGAATGAAACTCTTACAACACATATGAGATATAACATTTGATATTAATGGAAGAGGGGGAGAGAATGATTACTTATAAGATGATAACCCAAATTAGATAATAGAGATGAATCTTTAAAAATAAGAAAATGTAAAATATATATCATGTAGTTTCTAAAATAAAAAAATTATCATTAAAAATTTACAATGATATTTCATTTGTTTTTTGTAACCTATACAACAAAAATATGAAATTAAATCAAAAACGAAAAAATAAAAAATGATTTGAGGTATTGTGGAAGAGAATGAGAGAAGTGGAAGAGAATGAGAGAATGTGAAAATGAGAAACTAACAGAATGTTTATTTATATGATAAGAATTGATTGCAGTTACATTTGCAATTATGGAGTTACAATAATAATTTATTGTTTGTATAAAATTGAGTGGTGGAATATGATTAATGCATAATTTATTTTATTTTCAGTTATAATTTTATTTTAATGTGTGAGTTTAATGTATTGTATTAATTGGGTATTAAATATTGTTTAAAGCAATTATACAATTAGAAAGCAAAAAAAATAGAAAAAAAAATAGAAAAACATTAAATGAAAATCAACTAATAGGAAGAGACTAAAACCTTATTTTTATGTATATGATTTACAGGTGAGGAGAGACGATATCTTAGCTCTGATAGTATTGAAACGTCAGATACAAGTGCTCATGATAATATGATCTACATTCATGAATTCCTAAACAATATACAAGTTTCTAGATTGCCAAGCCATGTTTTAACGTTGAAAATAGGAGCACCTGTCATGTTTCTAAGGAATATAGATCCTAAGGGAGGTTTGTGTAACGATACGAGGTTAATTATTACTCAGATGGCCAATCATGTAATCGAAGCAAGAATCGTGATAGGAAAAAAGGTTGGTGATAGAGTACTTATCCCTAGGATGGATGTTAGTCCACTTGATGCAAAGTTTCCCTTTCGTATGAGGCGATGACAGTTTCCTGTTACCGTGGCGTTTGCAATTATTATAAACAAAAGTCAAGGTCAGACGCTAGAACATGTTGGATTGTTTCTACCGAAATTGGTTTTCACACATGGACAGCTTTATGTTGCATTCTCTCGAGTCACAACCAAAAAAGACTTAAAAGTGTTAATTACAGATAAAGATGGGAAATACCAGAATAAAACACTTAATGTTGTTTTCAAAGAAGTATTTGAGACTGTATAATTATGGTTTATAGTTGGATAATTGTTTTGGATATTTAGACTTCAATTATATTTATTCTCTTAAATAAAGTGATTTTCAGTATCTTTAACACTATCTCTATTTTATAGTCAGATATAGACTTTCACATTAGAGAATACCAGTTTTTAATTTAGACTTATTCTATATTATAAAATAATAGATAAATACATTGTAGATGGTCTAAAATATTATTTAAAATTTACACATAATTATATTTTATTTGGTTTCAACAATGTTGTTTGAAAACATATAATTGTTAGCTGTATCATAAAGTGTATATATAATTTTACATCATATCTATTAACTACAAACTTTACCTTTAATCTGTAATTATAAATATAATAATAAAATATTAAAAATATTTAATAGTCTTACAAAAGTTGAGACACTAAAACGATTAAGACGCAATGTTTAATCGTGACTGTTTGTATTCTTACTAATCTGGAATCCCCTTTTCGTTTTCGATAACATAGAAGAATCAGGAAAAACCCTAATTTGAGAAAATCATGAGATTCGGTAAAATTGCTGATCTTCTTCCCGGAAGAACTAATTGGCGTATACATGCCAAGGTCTTACATTCTTGGAGTATCAACGAGTTCTTCACAAAAAAAAGTACTGCTTCTTGTGGATATAGAGATTAGCATCGTTAATTGAACATCATTTTTACTTAAATTTCAATTTTTAACAGTTCTTATATATACGACTTCTTACACAATTGTTATTAAACTGTGAAGGATAACACAATCGAAGCTACCTTTTTACCAAATACACTTGCTATACTCCGGAAATATAGTTACCCACTAAACCAGACTTGACGTTTTTCTTTTCCGATCAAAAATTATTTACTCGGTTGACTTATAATTAAGTTGACCGTATAGCATATCATCTTCATACCCATGTTTTGAAAATATTTCAAATAAATCAGTAATAAGTAAAATACGTAACCAAACTAAAATATGGAACTATCAGCCGATCAAGCTTTATATACTTTTCTACATTTCCAAAGTGGAAAGTGATGATTACATCCCAAGGGAATTTTTAAATGTCTCTATTAACAAATGTGTGGAGGCTTATTGAATGTATACAATCTACATTTCCAGTTGGGAAGAAAGCAAATCAGAAAATAGTAGAACTATCGATGCCTTTGGTTGCCAAATTTCATATTAACTCAAGAAACCGAAATATTGTAAATATTTGTTTCGAGAAAAATTTCTATTTTTGAAAATATTAAGTTTCTATAGATAATTATAAAAGTTTGACTTCAATGGAAGGAACTAAAAAACTAAAGATGATATACTACAAATATCTATTTAAGTTGAAGATATGGTACAATCTTCTATAATCCCAAAAAAATCTCATAAGGTTGCTACAAATATCCTGTAAAAAACTATGTTTTTCGGCTAGATACTCCATCACTAAAAAGATGAGCAAAGACTCTAAATAAGATAGAAGATCCTGACAATTATAATTAGGAGGAGGATCAAAGAAAACAAATTAGAAAAAAACTATTGAAAATAAACACAAATTCTATTTTTTTAAACAAAAATTAGAAAAAAAAATTAGAAATCAAATATTCATATCCCATTTACCATTTTAGAAAAATGAAAAATAAATACTATAATCTACTATAAATATTTGTTTCGAGAAAATTTCTATTTATAAAATTGTTATCAATATAGAGGCGCTCAGTCACAACATTGGATTCTAATGAATCGGATTTACTATTATGTGATTTTGATTGTTTATCTATGGTGAGATGCTATTGATATGCTTTACTGTTTTCATGAATTGAATTTCTAATTGTAGTTATAATTTTAAAATATTAATATTTTTAACTGATTTTAGTATGAATTTTAACCTATTTTTATTGAAGTCATACCCTAATATAATGTCCACGAATGGTAAGTTATCCGATGCTAACCTACAAATATTTTAAATTATTTTTGTTAATTACATTTGGTCACGAATGCTCGCGGGTAACTCCCCTAACTATATTACTTTATGTTTATATTAGAAAAATTATTTCCGTTCCTTATTATTGAAGATTAAATTACAGCTGCTCTTTTGGTTAATTATTTTCTATTTACATTTTTGTTGGAATTCTTTTTAGTCTTATAATTAATTTACTTTTTGGTTTGTTAAATTAGTTGAGCTATTATTTAAAAATATATCTGCCCATACACGCGTATAAAAGAATTGAATTAGTGTTATATTTGATCATAAAAAAGTTTAGACAATAATTGTTTTAAAAAAGTTTTGCCCCGCACAAGTGTGCGGGAAACTCCCTAGTCAAACTTTTAAGTTACATGATATTTCCACACGTTAGCAAAACTACGTTGTTTTTAGATTAATTAATCTCTTTGAAATAATACAATGTTTTATCTTTTATTTTAATTTTTATTTATTTTTAAAATATGATATGGCATGATATATTGCTGTAATTTGATTGGTTGAGGATGAATCTAAGAATTTTTCGTAAAATACCTCAGCACCAATGTATAACTTGCACCAAGAAGACTAATATTGATATTCTCTTGGAGATTTAGAAGATCTGAAGCTCATTGAAGGTTGAGAAGCCACCGACGTAAACCTCAACTTTTTTTTTGCTGCACGATTTTTTTTGTCACTTAATTTCGAAACAGAGACAATGAATTATATTTAATTATGATCACACATTTGCGTAGTCAATATGAAAGTTGTAAAGTGCAATGATTTTTTTTTTTCTGCAACTACTTCAAAAAATTATTTTTCTTTATAAACTAGTTACATATATATAAGAAACATAGAGACTAAAATGAGGCCTAAAGCGAAATACAACTGAGGCCCTATTTTGTTTTTTAAAATTATTTTCATAAAGCCGTAATTTAGTTTCAACTTCAAAAGTTATTGTTTAATAATCTAAGTTTAGTACTAATTAGTAATGTCTATGTACCTTTTATGCGAAAAGTCTCTAAAATAGGCACATATGAAAGACAATTGATTTAAAATGATTTCAGGCATAATTATCTTTACATACAGGTTTTAAATAGGAAAGAAAGATGTTTAAATTATGATTTTAAAACTAATGGATCTTCTTGGGCCTTCTTTATATAATTATTATCCATCTAACCTATCGAGATAACCATGAACCCATTTAAGATAAAATGCTTTTGCTTTTGTGTTTGTTGTTTGTTTATATTGCCAACTATTGAAAAGAAATACTATATCATTTTTGATCGCGAAAAATGCAGAATCGTTAGATTAAAATATATGATGAATCAACGGTCGATCCATGTACAAAAATAACCGTTAAAGAAACGCGTTATGTCGGCGATATACATACATACATACATACATATCGATATCAGGGTTAAAGAAATGCTTTTATTTTTCTTTTTCTCCCAATTTTTTTTCTCGCTTCGTGGTTTTCGCATGAAGAATGCTTCGATTCGACGACTGCTGAGGAGATTCACGTTGAGTAATCTTATGATTAGTATGTATTTCAATCTGTATCGCTAATTTGTTTTCAGGATTTGTATAAATTTTTTGTGTAATCGTTCTTATATTGATTTTGGGATTTGATTTTTATATGATTCAGGGATGAAACCATTACAATCGACTGGGCTTCTTTTTCCTCATGGTGATTTGGTAAGGTTCTTCCTCCGATCCTCTGCGTGTGTGTTTTTTTAGGGTTTCTGAATTTTCTAATCGTTCTTGTGTTGTACATATCTGTTCGGTTAATTCAGGCACACGACTAGTTTATTCGGCTGGGATTCTTCTCCGTCGTGATTATTTGGTAATTAAGGTTCATTCCTCTGATCCTCTCTTCGTGTTTTTTATTTTTATTTTTAGGGTTTTCAAATTGACTAATTGTTCTTATGTTGTACAGATCTAGGGTTTGTTTGTTCTGTTTGGTTTGATTCGGCACGAAACTATTTAATCGGCGGCTTGGTTTCTTCTTCCTCCTCATGGTTAGATTTCTTCCTCTGATCCTCGCTTAGGATGATGATGAATAAAGCTTTTGTAATTGTAGATTATGGCTTTCTATAATTCCATGGATTTGCTGAGTTTTGGTCATGAAGTGCATATGAGATCGAAGTAACTTCTTTTTGTTAATCTTTGACATTCCTCAACGTATAGGTGGCTTAATTTGATTTTTAACTTTGAACACAGGACTGTGTTTTTGCATATCACATTGATATGGTGACGATGAGCTCATGCGATTTGGTCATACATCTATCATCGGCAAACATTTTGTTATCTAATTAGTATAGTCCACATCGGCTAGTCTGGGAATTTGGTAGTGGGGGTATTTAGTCATGGTCTCATCTCTCTTGTGACTGGATCAGCTTATTTCTTTCCAAGTATTTGGAAAATTGCTTGTGTTGGTTTCATACATGTGTAAATGATTGGTTCTAAAACTCAAAAAATGTTCATTTGTGTCTGTATGATTTGTAGTTACCTCAAGTAGCTACTGGCAAAGGAAGGGTATTTAATAGTATCAGTGCCGTACAATGTTACATTTGATCATGAACAAGCTGCTAAGCAGGTTTATGAGAGGTTCAATTCCTGCTTGGACACGATTGTCTCATCTGGAATTCCAACTTCAAATTTGAAGCCTCAAGATCTAGCTGACCTTCCTCTTTTCTCAGTTGGTCACAGGTGGGAAAAAACTTTTTCTCTTCTCTCCTCAATTCAATGTGTTCGCTTATTCTATATGTGATTTTTTTTTTTTTTTT
>NC_025698.1:17938149-17954653 GCF_000633955.1 Camelina sativa | reverse complement strand
TCAACCCTATGAATTTTCTATGTCCTGAATGCTGACTACTGTGAACTTTTTATACAGTAATGGTGCACTGTTACAAGTTTTGACCGGAAGTTATTTTGCTGAGAAGATACCAAAGGTTAGGTTACTTGTGAGCTAAAATTTTCAATATCAGTAAAATCAGCAAAGATTAGATCACCAAGATACCAAAGGTTAGGTTACCTTTTTATTTGTCTTAATTCTAAGCAAGTGTGACGAATATGTTATATCTCTTCTGAAAGGTTAATGCCATCATTTCATTCAACAATAAATCAGCGACAGAGGCAGTTCCATATTTTGAGCAGGTAATATCACCATTGGTTATGACTAGTCTCTTAAGCTTTGCTTGGTTTAGAATGTGTATTAGTTAATTGTCATTGTTCTCCTACATTTTCCTATTTAAAACTTCATTATATGACTCCGAAAGAGATCCCAGGATACAAATAAAGTAGCTAAACGTTCTTATTTGCCTGATCTTGGGGCTGGGGCTATTATCTTCACAATATTTATTAATGTGTCATTTTTTTTTTTGTGCCAATTGATTTGATTCTGTACTACTACGGAGCTTATTGAACTGTTTTTTCACTTAGTGAGAATTCTATTCTTTAGCAGGGATTATTATATGGCTTTGCTTGCGTTGTATCATCATCACCAAGATAGTTAATATTTTATAGAGATGAACTTGTCCATTGTGTATGATCATAATTCTGAATATAGAGATGACACTAAATCAGGTTCTTTGAATCATGATACAATGATTTGTAAAGCACGTAATGGGGCTAACAAGCTTAGCTCTCTGTTTGAAGGAAAAGCATTTTTCAGTCACTAGGATTTGTCTCTTTTTTCATTTTTGATTTATTTATCATGTTCTTGCAGGTTTTGAGACCGCAAGTGGAGGAGTCAAGATGAGAGATGAGCACTAAGGTACCAGTTGTTCCTGCTCCTTTTCTTACTTGTTTTTTTGTGTGCACATGAACAAGGTAAATTCCTTCCTTTTTGTTATTTTTTTTGTGTTTTCAAGATTTTGACGACTGAAATCAAATGGGGTACAATTGATCAGTCCACTTCTGTTCGGATTTATTGTTTTTATTTTATTTAAGCAATTGACTTTTGTATCACTCTGATTTTAGAATCAAGAATTTTTGTTTTGTTTTTTTTGTTCTTGGTTACTTGGTCTGCGGATTCTTGGTTTTTGTTTTTGTGTTCTTGGTTACTCCTTTGGTTTTTTACTTAAATAAACTCAGATCCGTTTTTGGTTTTGGTTACTTGGTATGCGGATTCTTAGTTTTGGGGCTTTTAAGTTTTGATGTTTGTTTTTGTTTTCTTTTTAAACCCAAAACAGATCATTGACAGACATTAATCTAATAGTGTTCTGCCAGATTCTATTTTGGGGACATTGTCCCGAGCAAAATCGTGAACTGTTGGCTTGGTAGTGCATGCATGTTGGGAATTGGAAAAGAGGTTGCGTTTTGTAGGCTAAATAAGTCTTAAGACAAAAGACATAGAACCAAAGAGTTCTCAAAGTTTGGTACCCTCGGCTGATAAAAACCATAAGACATGAATTACTGACCTTGCGGCTTAATGATTCCTAAGACAAAGACATAAAAGAACCAAAGAGCTCTGATTGGTACCATTGGCTTGGAAAAACCATAAGACAAAGGAGTCAAAAGACATTGGAAGGGTAGGGCATGCATGTAAGGAAATGAGTTGCGATATGTTGGATTGAGCGGACTAANTACTTAAATAAACTCAGATCCGTTTTTGGTTTTGGTTACTTGGTATGCGGATTCTTAGTTTTGGGGCTTTTAAGTTTTGATGTTTGTTTTTGTTTTCTTTTTAAACCCAAAACAGATCATTGACAGACATTAATCTAATAGTGTTCTGCCAGATTCTATTTTGGGGACATTGTCCCGAGCAAAATCGTGAACTGTTGGCTTGGTAGTGCATGCATGTTGGGAATTGGAAAAGAGGTTGCGTTTTGTAGGCTAAATAAGTCTTAAGACAAAAGACATAGAACCAAAGAGTTCTCAAAGTTTGGTACCCTCGGCTGATAAAAACCATAAGACATGAATTACTGACCTTGCGGCTTAATGATTCCTAAGACAAAGACATAAAAGAACCAAAGAGCTCTGATTGGTACCATTGGCTTGGAAAAACCATAAGACAAAGGAGTCAAAAGACATTGGAAGGGTAGGGCATGCATGTAAGGAAATGAGTTGCGATATGTTGGATTGAGCGGACTAAAGAAATCTTAAGACAAGATTGTGACTTGTTTGATGGTAAAAATGACCAGAAATTGGACCAACGTACAGCTTAAAGAAGTTTAGCCCAACGAGGTAAGTATATACATTCACATAAAATGAAGACTAACAAATTCTTTTTTCTTTTCCTTTCAGGTATGTGCTTCTCAAGTTACGGTGTTCAGATTGTCAAGACTTTTGATAGGTATATATGCTTTCAAACCTTTTTATTTTTGTTTAAGTGCTTTCCAAACTTGTTTGTAATTAGTATATGAAAATCACAAGTGAAAGACACATACATCATCCTGAACTCCAAAGTGGTAGTTTATGGTGCTTTTATCAACCAACCCTTAATGATGACGCAGTTGGGAACAGATTCCAATTCGAGAGACTAGTTATTATTTTCAGTTTGAAAATCATAAAAATTGCTAGCGTTTCTAGATGAACACATTGTGTATTTTGATTTACTATTCTCTATGTTTCAGTGCTTGTGTATCATAAGCTCTCTTATTCTATATAGTGGATGTAGAGTCTCTCCTAGATTAACTTATGTAGATTGTGTTTGTGTTCCTTGAACCTTGAAAGTATTTTCTTTCCTTGTGCTCTAAAACTTTGGTGATTGTTTTAAACATGTGAATGACATCCTAGGATTTTGCATCATCCACTGAGTAAAGGTTGATTTTACTTTGGCTTTGGAAACATTATCTTCTGTGTTGAAAATACTTAATATCTCTGTTTTGGTGTTTGTATGTATAAATAACTTTTTTCATTTAATGAAATAGATGCATCTTGGGATCTACTGTAGTTACTTATTTTTAAATGTCTGTGATAGTACTGCACATTATGGTAATAATATTATTGAATCTCGAATGTCTTTGTTTTGCATTATGCTCTAAACCCTTGGTAGTTGTTCTAAGCATGTGAAACTGGAATTCTGCATTTATTATATCTATACACTAACTGAACTATGGTAATAATATTAATCTCGAATGTCTTTGTTTTGCGTTATGCTCTAAACCCTTGGTGATTGTTGTAAGCATGTGAAACCAGATTATGGAATTCCGCATTATACTCTAATGAATATTGTGTTAGATTCTATAATTTATACCCCTTGGCTTGAGTGTTTACTATATCTATACACTAACTGAAAATGTCATAAATTCTCTTGTTTTACGAAATAGATGAACATAGTTGAGACTCGTGCAGATTATGACAGTATTTTTGTTAAATCATGAATGGATTTGTTTCGTGTTATGTTCTCAATCCTTGGTGATCGGTACAAACATGTTAACTGACATTCTCAAAATTTGCATCATACACTTGTATGATTATTATGTTAGTTTTTACCACTTGTTGTACTCTCTGCCTTGATCTTTTTACAACACTAGTGCCTATCTTTTGGTCTCTTAGTCTTTGCGCTTGGAACTCTATCGAATGATTGGTGTATTTAGTTAGAATGCAATGTGTATTTCTTTATTCTGTTCTATGCCTTTTGTTTTAATCACACTTTTCTTTTTGATTGATGTCAAAATTCAGTTGTAGCCTTTCGGTATACATCTATTCCATTTTTACCATTCAATTTTGGTTGTTGTTGTTGTTTGTTTGTGCTAAACGCACAACTTGAATTTCGATGTTAGTTTTGTTGAAAAACATAGTTTTTGTATTTTTTTGTATGGTCATGAACATACATAAAATATAATTTTTTAGCTTTGTTGTGTTAGATTATAAAATATGTATGGTCATGAACACCGTTCTGGCATTTTTGGTTGGAAAAAGAATGATATATCATTTTGCGTTTCGAAATAGTTAGTGTGGTAAATATAATATACCAAATTAAAGATATACTATCAATTTTTATGATTGGTTATGAGGATGTAGATAAGACTTTCAAATTTTAATCGTTTGTTTAATCCTTGGTTCCATATGATTAAACGTATAACTTGAGGTTGAACTGATACCACCAGATATAAGTTAGATATTCAAAGAAACTTGTATTCATACTAGGAGTGGGTATTTTGTTTTGGAAGTTATGTATTCCGTTAGAACATGGAACCGAAAAAATAATGAGTTTTTTACAAACAAAAATTAAAGAGAAAATAGTTTACTTTTTCTACATGAACTTATAAAATTGTATAAATTTATATCTATAGATTAAACATAAAATCAGGATGATACGGTAAACTCCAAAATCTATATATTGAATTTCAACTTGAAAACTCAAACATAAGAACCCAGCGAATCCACACATCTGACAAACCAGCAGCTAAAAGTATATCCTCCAGGAAATCTCATCGAATATGGTCATAAGTTTTCTCCAAATACAACTTAAGTAACATTCACCCCTTTCTCCCTTTCTTTCGCTTCATAGAGTGCACTGTCTCCTGCACTACTATTATATTATAAATACTCAATTAGAGAGTCTTCTCATGCTCTAGTATCTGATCCAGTTCTTTAATAAGAGCATCCTCTCTTTGTAGCAACCCATCAAATTGGTGCTGATCTAACTCATCCTGCACTCGCTGAACCTCACCCAACAACTCTTCCTTTCGTCTATTCACATCCCCAAAAACTTCTTTATTCCACTTTTTCAAAGCAACCCGCAGGGAATTCAATGCCACCGGAGTTGTCATGTCACTTCTCCAAGACGACACTAAAAGCTCCTTAAAACCAGTATGCACCAACCAAGCAGCCTCAAATCTGAAAGGACGTCGACGGGGATCCCGACATACTTCAAGCTCACTTGAAGACGCAGGGGCGTATGATCAGATGCCAAAAAGGGGAGATGAGTGACCGACGCCTCTAGCCACTTCAACCGAGCTTGAGCACAACATAGTACACGATCTAACCTTTTGGCAACAAAAAACCTATGTTCCCGACCTCTCTGCCAAGTAAAATTGTTACTGCTCTAACCCATGTCAATTAAGGATTCTTCATTAATCCATTCTTCGAATGCTAATGAATCTGCGGATAATCTCCCATTCCCTCGAGTTCTCTCATCAATACGAACAATAGTATTGAAGTCTCCACCCACCACCAATGGTCCATCAATACCTTGTATAACCTGATGAAGCTTATCCCATAATCCACTCCTCCGATTAACTGAAGGGGTCGCATAAACTACAATAACGTTCAAAACATCCAAACCATTTTCCCACTTAACATAAATGTACTGATCCTACGCCTCCATAATCACAACATTACCCACATTCGACCTCCGTAAGAGCCACAACCCCCCCCCCCCCCCCCTTNTTCCCTCGAGTTCTCTCATCAATACGAACAATAGTATTGAAGTCTCCACCCACCACCAATGGTCCATCAATACCTTGTATAACCTGATGAAGCTTATCCCATAATCCACTCCTCCGATTAACTGAAGGGGTCGCATAAACTACAATAACGTTCAAAACATCCAAACCATTTTCCCACTTAACATAAATGTACTGATCCTACGCCTCCATAATCACAACATTACCCACATTCGACCTCCGTAAGAGCCACAACCCCCCCCCCTCCACTTTGGCCTTCAACATCCACCCGAAACAAGTGATCAAACCCTAGACCTGACAAATACGACTTGCTCCCTCACCTCCTGCGTGAGTTTCAAATAAAGCAAGAATATCCGTACTGAACTTCTTCAACAGATAACGAATCAACCCTCGAAAGTTGGGTATATTTGCCCCCGGCAATTCCAGAATATACAATTCATGATGATTACCTCCAACAAAGTAAGAACCACTGGGGCAACTTGTTATTGCAACCCACCATCCGTCGTCGAACCATCGCTTTACAGCCAAGGTCCACCATCGCATGATCACCGCTACTCCCTGACTGCTCAGAATCCTCCCCCAATTCATTCTCCCGGATCAACTCCGTACTACTGGACTGAATCCGAGCAAAACCACCACCAGGACTCTCTAGAGCCTCCTTTTCAACTTGGGGTCGCTTGCCATTCACCGTAAACTCTGTTTCACCTTTTGTTGGACCAAAAATTAATCCCTTAACAGGCCGATTAACCTTAGTCATTTTGGGCCGCAACGTGTGCTTCATCTGCCCCTTACGTTGGGCTTCCTCTGTCCTAAACTTCCCTGATGAGGCCCAATAGCTCCATTGTCCAGAGTGGCCCCAAAAACCACTTTTCTCGCTTGAGTACCACTCTTTCCTTCCTGAATCTGATTTGAATAATCAACATTCTCCTTATTCGCTCCATGAATGATTCTTCTTTCCTTTTCTACCGGGGTTGCCAAATCAACAGCTAACCTACCAAAACTATTCGAGACTGCGATATTTGCGGGATTATTCTCTCTCCGAGAATCACGGTGGTGGTTTCCTTTATTCACGTTTCCCCCATAACCGCCAACGGGTTGGTTTACCGTGAGGGTTCTGACGTCTTCCCCCGGTGTCTCACCTCAATAAACCCATCCCCCGCTTGGGCAGGTGCATTTTCCGTCGCTCTACCTACCACTACTGACGACATAGGAGAGAGAATTAGATGTCCATGGGAGTCACTTCCCGATCATGGACTCTACTGGGACACGAGTGAATTAGATGTCCATACAAACCACATCCTGCACAGATCTCCAATAACCCCTCATAAGCCACAAAGTAACATTCACCATTTACCATGATAGTGCCTTTAAGTGATCGTTTCAAATTAACCTCCACAAAACTCTAGCGAACCTTGCTCTCTCCACATTCAAGGTTGTTCGATCAACCCTAATAGGATTCCCCAGGCCTCTAGTCATCCTCACTAGGATCTCATTATGATAAAAATTAAACGGTAGATTCGCCAACATCAACCACACCGGTGTTGTGGCAATCTTATCTTTCAACGGATCAAACTCCAACGACCAAGCTTGCACTAGAACATAGCTCCCAAAGACTCTCCAAGGCCCACCAGTCAAAGCTGCGAGGTACTCTTCCTCGTTTCCAAACTGCACCATGTAAAAGTGTCTAGGCAGATCCACAATATTCAGTGTACCAGCCGGCTTCCATAACTCTCGCAGCCGTCGGCCAAGCATCGAGATCGGGACATTTCGACCGAGTACCTTGGCAATCATACAGTTCCGCCACAAGCTATTCATAGCATCCAACACCTCCTTCCCTATAGTGACCACTGGTTCACCATCCTCTCCATCCGGGAACGCTAACGACACACTCTCCGCCACAAACGCCGCATCAACCACCACCTCTGGTACCAGCCTCCTACCAACATTTGTTCCCACCACTTTCTGGACCCAAGTCCCCAGAGCATCCAGCGGATCACCTGGTGGGCGGTCCTTCTCATCAATATCCTCCATAGTTGCATCTTGCTCACTATTCGAAACCCTAAAATCGCCTTTAGTCGCCATTGTTTATGTAAAATACTTTTTAAAAGGTTATAAAAACATATCAATTAATAAAAGTAAAGAAGATATATATAACTTATTAACATAAAACGAAATGTTTTTTTTTGTTAGTATTATTACCATAGTAATTTAACAACAGGTTTTCAATAGTTATTATAATTGATTATAAGGAGGAATATATTACTCTTGAATTATCTCCAACTCATTAACAGAAAATTTCATTTACAATAAATATAGATTTATATATATTTATACATAAATATAGAAATGACAACAGATGAGTGGATATCGTGATATGTGATTATTTATATATATCTTAGTATATAAACTAATTAAACTCAATATTTAGTGTGATTATTGATCAAAAATGAAAATATTGATAACTGAAAAAGAATATACGTTCTAATTGTATATACTTATGTTTGCTATTAAAAGTATTAAGACATAACTCTTATCATTATAAATAAACTTATTACCCAAAAAATCATGAGATATTTAAAATCAATAATTATTAGATTATGCAAAATTGTTATAATTATTCGACAAACTATAAATATAAATTTGATCTTTAAAACACACAAAAAACACATATTGCAATAAATTGTAACATTTTATATATACTTTCTCCACATGTTAACATATTTCACGGGTGAAATATATTTTTATGCGATTATGTCTAGATTTTGGAGTTTCATTATTTTTTCATAATGGTTTTTTTTTTTGTAATACTCCGTCATTTAAATAAAAAACTAGATGAGAATCCGCCCAATGTGTGGGTTTAAAGTTTTATAAATTAAATTTAATTTAACAAAAATATATTAAAATTTGTTGTATGTTATTTATAAATTTTATTTTTGTTATGTTATTTTTATTTAACAAATCTTTTATGTATGTTACTATTAAAAGTGTATTTTTACAAATATATTAAAAAAGTATACTCTATTTTGCAAATATATTCTTTATCACCATCTAGAAAATATCTATATGAACACATTAAACCAACTATTTTACTTCACTTCTGCATAGTTATTTAATTACTTAAATTATTGGCTCAAAAAACATTTTGAAGAAAAAATATACTACATAATATACTAACCAATGATGTATCATCACAATAATGTATGCTCACCATGGAGAAAACTTCAGCTCTGCCCTCATCCCTTATGGAGAGAACCTTGCGTCCAACCTCCTCCACCATGGAGAGAACCTTGGCTCTGCTTTCCTCCTTTGGGGAGATAACCTTGTGTCCAACCTTCTCTACCATAGAGAAAATCTCGGCTCTGCACTCCTTCTGTGTGGAGAGAAAATATTCACGTCTTTTTGCTATCTCAAAATGGTTTGCTCATACAACCAATGAAAGTAAAAGCTTTTTTCTAACATCACAAAATCTTTTGATAGTAACTAATGTTAAAATTTCCAATGTATTCATGCAAGTGTCTTTGACAAACCATGATGTAGCATCTGTTTCTGTAACACCTCAACCACCACCTTGCTTAGTGAGCCCATGTCCACTTTCAGTCTATAAGCCCACCTTCCTAAGTGGGCTCTACATCTATTCCCGACCCGTGAACCCAACCATATTTGATGGTCGGTTTGTTATGTCTGGGAGGTTTTTAAAACTTGTTTACCGATCCTACAAATCAATAAATGAACTTTTTCTGTGTTTTGTCTTCACTCGCACAGTTCCGACAATCACTTCCAGGAAGGCCACCCACTATGAAATTCTCTCAGGATCCTTAACCGAAAAAAGAAGTGCATTTTGATGACATATGTGGCAAAATCAATTCTTTTAAACTTATCCGGAAACCAGAATGTCACAGACTTTAAGCTCCTATGAATCTATCAAGAACGATTTATGTTTTTTCAATCTATCTGTCTATGTTTGTTGTAAGTTGTTGGTTAATTAGCGTATTTTATCCATCTATTAGGTTGATGAGTTTCTATTCGCTATCTCCTTTTGGGATTGAATGAATAATGGTAACAATGATGTTTGCCAAAAAAACGGTTTATGATCAACCAATCAAGATTGAGAAATTATAAGAAAATTAATTTGGCATAATTAAAGAAACAATATAAAATTATAAGCACGGTAATATATAAATCGCAAATAATTCAAAGAAGAAATTAAAATATAAATTAAATAAAATAATCTAATCTAAAAATATTAAAATAACATTTAAAATACAATATTAAGAAAAGAAGATGCATATATTAATATATTTTTTGGTCAACATATTAACCTTACCTATTCCCGACAGAAAAATGAAAAAGTAGGAAAAAATTGTAGTTTAAAAAAATTTACCTTCAACGGATCAAACTCCGATCGACCTTAGCCCTTTGTAGTTATAAGAAGGAAAGATTCACTTATATTCTTGGATACTTATATTCTTGGATGGATTCAATAATATTAGCCCTTTATATCTTCGTATATAATGTTTCAGGAAATATTCAATAATATTCATGAAAGATATCTTTAAATTCAAGAAGACTTTCATGAAAATTTTAAAAAAAAATTGGCCAAAACAACTTACAAGAGATTGTAAAAACATTAATTCAAATTCATGAAAGACTTCTTGAAAAATAGGAATGATTCTTACATATTTAGTAAGGATTTCTCTAATTTCAGGAAGGCTTTCATTGAGAAAAAAAAAAGAAGAGATTTGTGATACATTACCCCTTACTAATGGAGTAATTTGTGATATACTGGAACAAAAGATAAATAAAGAGATTTATACATATTTCTCAAAGTTTAGGAAGGATTCCATAATGGTTAGGAAGACGTCCTTGAATTTTATGAAGGTTGTCTTAAATATTTGAAACCATCATCTATGTGGCTAAAAGCATTGATCTTACAGGTAGTGTAACTTTTTTCTTTCAAATATGTTAACAAAATGTATAAGTAATTAAGAACATAAGTATGTGTCTTCTAGAGTAGAGACACACACGACATAAGAGTTAGTCAAATACAAGCTGACACGGCATAAGTTTGTCTTGGCCATTCCATGCTGAGCTCACGCAAGATCTGATTTACCATGAAGGGTGTGCAATCTGTCTTCCCAAGAACAATTTTCTCACGATATGTGTACAGTTCCTTGTACACAATACCCGTAAGACCATTCATCATTACCATATACCTGCCCAAAATTATAAGGAGACGTCATAAAATCCGTTTAGGAAAGTCTTCTTAATATTTACGGGTCTCTTCCTAAAAGTTCAATTATGCTTCCTAAATTTTTGACAAAGGCTTATTCAATAATATTTCTGTGAGAAACTCTATGATATTAACCTATGAAAGAAATTCCAAAGCAATAAGCAAACTAATCTCTACCAGGAACACTAGCTTGTCTCTCTCTTTTCTTGACAACTATTAATGGAGTGTCATCACATGAAAATTTGATAAAAGCACACAATATTAACCATCCATGTTAGTAGATTGACACAAGATTTCACTAAAATACCTCAAATGTTTTGTGTTGTGCTTGCCAATAAATCCGTAGATAAATTGGGTCTGCCTGTTATAAAACCCCTAGATAAATCCAAACATATTGGTCATCATCATAAATGTCTTCGTAAAACTCTCAAGCTGCACACAATTCACAAAACTCATTCCCAAAATTTGAAACAAAGAGACCCAAGTCAAATTTGAAATTGAATTCAAATCATCTTAGTGACATCACTCTGAAGTCTCTTCATTGTATTAGAAACTGAAGCATTCACTATTATCAAACTCTCCTGCAATTTTCTGAAGAACAAGATAGTCAAATCAAAAAACACATCGGATTAAAAAAAAGTCAAAACCGGGTCTAACCTTTTCACCATCGGCGAGAGAAAGCATTTGAAACGCAATGGAGAGAGAATCAACATGAGATTGCAGCTCGGCAATTTATTTATCTTTCTTGGTGACAAGTTCTCGGAGATCTGATGACTCCGATTCGAGAGCAGATATGCGTAGAGAAATCCAAAATCTTGGTTCTCTGCTTACAAATCTGAACTTGATTCACCAATTTTACAGCTTCTCCAGATCTGACATATTCGTCGTTAATCCCAAATTCGATTGGTGAAGAAGAAGCTCGTGAAGAAGAAGAAGAAGAAGAAGCTCGTGAAAATAATTTTTCCTTTTTTTATAAATTTAATAATTACCTTAAAGAAATATTAATAAAATAAAAATGCTAGTTTTTTAAAAGTCGAGAATATGTGCTAGTTTTTTAAGAAAAACATAGAATCTTGTTATTATAGGGTATTTCTCTTTTTTTAATATCTTTTTCTATATTTTTTTGTAGAATTAATAACTTAAAAGTAAAAATAAATAAATAATATTATAATTTCGAATTTTATGAAAAATATATATATATATATATTCTTTTTATAATTATTTTTGAAAAGCTTTGTATTTTTTTTATAAATTCTGTAATTTTGGATAATTATCTTTTTACATTATTAATAATTTAAATAAAAATATTTTATTTTTTTTGTAATCAAATTGCTCCTATTAAATATTAATTTTTACACATGTCAAAATCTGATATTCATAACTTGACACATGTCAAAATTTTGTTAGTGGGTAACTTGCAAAACCCAATTTTATATAATAAGATATTAACAAACTCATCAACTCAAGAGATTTAAATAACCTAATTAAAATATTAAATTAATAAATTAGATTACTTTTTAGAAATTCTATTTTAGAATCTGATTATTACTAACATAAATATTAAATTACTCTTAAATCAATAAATATATTTTGTTATAGTTCCATAAGAAACATGCAAATTTTTATGATTATACGATAAAACATAAAAATATATGAATTTGATTTTTAAACCACACAAAAGACATGTTTTAATAAATATATCAATACTCTTTTTACGTTCAAAATTTTTACGGGTGAGACGTAACTTTTACACGAAAGAAACGCAGATTTGAATAAAACAAAAAAAAACTTTAGTTCCATATTATGTTTTACATAAACAGATATTGGTTCTTTGATAATAATTTATCTTATAATTATTTTATTTAAATCGATCTATCTCGCACATAATGCGGACTATTACCTAGTGTAATATAAAAAAAAAACCGATAAAAGGGTTTCTAGTACTGGGTCATACAAACATTCAAAATTATACTAAAGTTTACATATACAAAAGAAGTTTTTAAGCTACCGTGCCTTTAGTTTAAGTTCCTGAAGTTTCCCCTTCATGCTCCACTATATGATTTATGTAATAATGTCCAGCAAATTCCAAGCTGAAAATATATGAAACACAATCATAAGTTTAACCCTACCATCATACACTACTTGATATTAATGTAAATTCAAAACTTACATAGCCTTGTGATGCTCAAGTCCTCCAAACTCCGGTTTTATAAAGATCTTGGAGGAGGCCAATGTGTTTACAGTACACGGTTCACCTAGGGTTGTTTAAAGTGTTATTAAAGTTTTGTGAATGAGTATACCCCATAGTGTTTAGCATTTGTTCAATCTAGCAAGTGTTATTAATAGTACATATCTTCATACTCTCCAACCTTCCAGAAACGCAGTTCACAAAACACCGGTTCGGTTTGATATGTGAGATGACATCCAGATGACTCCCATAAAGACATGAAACGGGTAGCATAGTTGTTTATTGCACGACACTTAATAGTTTCATTCCTACAGATGAAGATAGTCGATACATTTTATAAAAGAGCTAAACTTATAAATCTTAGTATCATGATAGGTGGAATAAATATGTTTTACCTGCCATTTAATAGCGTGAAAACAACTTCATTACAATCATTTCCACCTCCATGATTTCTTTTGCCCTTCACAGCTACTACACATCCGCAAACATCTATTTTGGCAAAAAGTCATAAAATTTACTTTCCAATGAGATGAATGAATGTTTCCAAATCTATTTAACATTCACATATAACTATTTTGGTAAAAAGGTTCAATTTGTACTTTTCTATGGGAGGGACCAATACACAAAGTTCCAAAATTCCTATAAAGTCTCAAGATTTATCAACACAAAGATAGCAATTATCTATATTCATGGGGTTTCACTGAAATTATTTAAAACTATTTTTTTAAAAACATACCGAAAGAGATGGTATGATGGATTCTTGCATGATATATATCATCCAAATCTTCGAATCGGAAGTAATTTTTGGAATTTATTGATTGGAGCAGAGTCATGGTTGAATCATCTGTAAACTTGATCTGATAAGGATGATGAGTATTCTTCTCCCTTAGGGTTGGATTGATGATTTTGAAAGTCCTAATATCATACCATTCACCCTCGTCAATATACTTCCGGAGCTTGGCAAGTGTAGTTGGTATAAAGGCGACCTCAATTGTGTCACCCTTCAAAGTTTGATAATAACTGTGTAAGAAATCTATTATATAAGCACTGTTAAAATAGCAAATATAAGTAGAAGTATCGTTCTATTAAATACTCTAACCTTTTCGTCCACAAGAAGAAGAGGCGAAGAATTTAAGACCTTGGCGTAGATACACCAACTCGTCCTTCCGGGATGAAGTTCAGAAATATAATCGATTCTCATGATTTTCACAAATTAGGGTTTTTTTCTTGTTTCTTCTCTGTTATCGGAAACGAAAAGGGGATTCCGGATTAGTAAGAATACAAAATGTCTCGATTAAACGTTGCGTCTTAAACGTTTTAGTGTGTCACCCTTTATTTGACTATTTGAAACGACCTAACCCGTTTTTTAAATAATAAATAATAATAATATAATAATAATAATAAATAACTACAACTGGTGGTCCCATACTCACTAGCCACCTAACCACAATCACAAAAACAGCGGAATAACAAATACCAATATCCAATAAATATCCAATAATAATAAATAACCAATATCCAAACATAACTATTCCAATGTCAAACAACAAGAAACAAGGAACCGGTAACCTAGCAAGTTCTAAAGACCCAACTTTAGCAACCTAACAACGTCAGACAGTAACCAATCGAGTCCCTAGAACATCATCCTCTTCATTGCGTTGATTCCACGATCACACTTTGTCTTTACCTGCACCACAAACACATATTGAGATGCATGAGTATTTGATAAACACTCAGTGAGGCAATCCTCCCATCTACTAGGCTATACACAAAAGCAATAGTGATTCCAATGTTCCAAACAATCAACAAACAAAACACACAAACCAGGAAAACGAACTTCGTCTCACCGGAAGAGAGGTGTCGACCGACACCAGCCTAGTGTCGACCGACACCAGCCTAGTGTCGACCGACACTGGCATTGGTGTCGACTGACACTACCCCACAGTGTCGATCGATGCCCATTTTGCTGGTGTCGACCGACACCAAGTGGTGTCAATCGACACTCCACCTGCAACTGCGATCCGCATGAAGCCGAGAGTCGAATCTCGCTTCCCAATCTCCTCCAAACCATCCAATACTCAAAACCCATGCCGGAAACATCATTAGGAACCTGTATAATCCAATCCCCAGCAAGAAAACACACAAAAAAACAACAAACAAGCAAGAACAAGGGAATCAAGGGCTTAGATTAACCATGGTCATGCACTCACCTCTTTGCAGGAAGATTCATACCAACAGCAACGAATCCAACCCTCCTAGAAAGCTTCTAACTCCTTCCCAGCCTTGGATCTCTCAAGAACAACAAGGAAACTCACCAATCTCTCTCAAAAGCTCAAGAACAATGCTTTTCTCTCTTTTCTCTCAAAAACAACAAAGCGGCGACAAAATAAACTTCCCAAAACCCTTCTTGCGCCGAAACTCACTTAAATACCCCGGTTCAATGGTTTCCTAAAACCAACCCGAACCAAATCGATTAAAAACTCAATTTGGTCGAACCAGAAAATCAGTGGTGTCGACCGACACCCCTTTGGTATGCGAGTCACTCTTATGTTGTCAAGCATAATCAAGAGTCTTATGCCGATGCAGCCATTCCATCCCCAAAATCACGTCATACAACTCCACAGGGCTCATAAGCAAATCCACTGGCCAAAACTCTCCCGCGATCTGAATATCGATACCCCTCGCTCTACCAATGACCCTCAGAAACTTGTCTCCAGCAACTCTGACAACTCTTGTACGCTCTTCGGGATCTCCTACGATACCCGCATTCTCTGCACACTCCGGGGTAATGAAGCTATGAGAAGCTCCATAATAAAACATAACGTGGGACTTAAACCCTCCCACCAACAAGGTCCCTACACAAACCTCATGTGTTGAGAACCTAACACTTTATCACAGGAAAACATAAAATCTGAACTTACTAAGAATTCACGAAGGTAAAGTACCAGAAATTATATCTGTGATCGCTCCGGCACTGCTCCCACCAGTCTCAACAGTAGTGTACACCCGTGGCGCCTGCTCAATCCGTGCCACCGGCTGCCCTCCCAGCTGCACCTGCTACAATGCCGCCTGATGTGTGTGGTTTTTCACTTCAAATCTTTTACCTTAAAAAGACCACACAACTGCTGAAAGTGCTCAGCTAATCGGTAGCAGTATTTAAGGATCGATCCCACAGAGAGAGAGTTGATGTTTAGAGAATCCGTCGGAAGAGATGTAAGGCTAGGACTCAATAAAATGGGGGTTTTGGTTGTAATGGTTGTAGCAAGCAAATAAACGTAAATAAAAGTGCAGGTAAAAATAATAAAAGAAGCGTTGGACATCAAGGGGAATCGTAGGGGTTCAATGATCTATCTATCTAGGAAAGTTTAGGATTAGTTTGTCTATCTAAAACTCGGACTACGAAATGCTAATGAGCCGTTAACTTAAAGTTCTCAAGCTAACCGTCTAAGATCACTACAATTCGTTACTCAACTGTCGCAGGCAACGACGCATAGATCAAATCTTTTAAAACAGGTTTGATTCTAATCCATGGAATTCCATAGGTAAGGGGTATGTGCTTCCTATG
>NC_025698.1:17930711-17937365 GCF_000633955.1 Camelina sativa | reverse complement strand
AGAAAGAGTTTGGTGAACTTCAAAGCTTCAAAGAGAGGGACGAGGGAGAGATCTGGACGTCGGCTGCTCCTCTGGTCGTGTCTCTTGGCTGCTCCAATGATTGCACTTTGAAGGCACACACTAAACCCTAGGGCTTAGAAGAGTATTTACAGGGTTCTGTCTAGGTTTAGGGTTTTGTAAGGGTAAAAACGTCTTCTCTTAATAAGTGCATGGCAAGGGGGGCGTAGGCAGCTTCTAGAATGGTGGTGAAGACTTGGACTGGGCCGCTGTGGTGGTAGCTGGTCAGGCCTTCAATAAAATCCCATTGGCTTGATGGTTCTTCCTAGGTCGGTTTAAGGTACGTCTCGGTAAATTTGGCATAACTTCCGGATGAATGAATGGATTGACTTGATTACACTTCTACGAGAAATGTGAGTTCTGGAAGTTCTTCAAACTTTATCCGTACTGTAAAGCTCTGAAACTTTCCTAAAACGTATTTTCCTTGCCTTTTGGTCCTTTTTGCTAAAAAACCTGTAAAACCTTCTTGAAACCTAAAATATTTGATAATCGACATTAAAGCCTTGAAATCATATCAAACTCATCCTAAATGCATACTAAAACTATAGCTAAAATGGGTAAAATAATGATGTTATCAACTCCCCCAGACTTAGTCTTTGCTTGTCCTCAAGCAAATAATCAAACTAAATCATGGAAAAGAGGTTTTGAAAAATGGGAATTCACTTATATTTGGGGATATCTTCTTTGCACTCTTCTTCTCCTTGACATTAGGAACTTCCATTTGTAATCCACCATGAGAAGCATCAACTCTCCTTGATCCCACAATTCTTTAGAGTTTCCAGAATCTCCATTGTCATCTCTTTACATTGATTAAGCAATAATAAGAAGTGAAATCTTACCAAGGGAAAATCAATCAATGGCTTGCAGACTCTCTTCAAGCCAAGACTTTCTTNGGTAAATTTGGCATAACTTCCGGATGAATGAATGGATTGACTTGATTACACTTCTACGAGAAATGTGAGTTCTGGAAGTTCTTCAAACTTTATCCGTACTGTAAAGCTCTGAAACTTTCCTAAAACGTATTTTCCTTGCCTTTTGGTCCTTTTTGCTAAAAAACCTGTAAAACCTTCTTGAAACCTAAAATATTTGATAATAGACATTAAAGCCTTGAAATCATATCAAACTCATCCTAAATGCATACTAAAACTATAGCTAAAATGGGTAAAATAATGATGTTATCAACTCCCCCAGACTTAGTCTTTGCTTGTCCTCAAGCAAATAATCAAACTAAATCATGGAAAAGAGGTTTTGAAAAATGGGAATTCACTTATCTTTGGGGATATTGTCTTTGCACTCTTCTTCGCCTTGACATTAGGAACTTCCATTTGTAATCCACCATGAGAATCATCAACTCTCCTTGATCCCACAATTCTTTAGAGTTTCCAGAATCTCCATTGTCATCTCTTTACATTGATTAAGCAATAATAAGAAGTGAAATCTTACCAAGGGAAAATCAATCAATGGCTTGCAGACTCTCTTCAAGCCAAGACTTTCTTCATATGATTCCTTTCCTCTCCCTTTTCTCACTTCTTTTTTTGTTTTAATCAAAGGTGTAGGCGAATACTAGGGTCATCGGTAATTTACCTACCCCTCGCTTCCAGGCTTTGTGTGATCATTTGACTCAAGAGTAGAATAATGAGGTCACAGGTAATTTACCTACCTCTCTAAACTGATCAAAATCATCTCATCTTTTATTCTCTCTCTTTTTTTTTTTATAGTATTGAAGGGAAGAGAGAGGGGAACATACTCTTGAAGAAGTGCAATGTCTTGTGTGGCTTGAATGTAGAGATCTAGTCCAATGTATACCAATTCCCAGGGCTTGAAAATTAAGTCCGGTTTTAGGTCCTATAAAAGTTAGAGACAACATTAGATCATCTAAATATCCATCGAAAAGGGACTTGGGGATTGTTGAGTCGGCTCACAGTCTTTCCAAACTTTGGTTCTATTGTCAAGCATAATCAAGAGTCATAAGAGTGATTTAATCCAAATCAAATAAACCTTTAGAATAAGATCATAATCCCCTACTAGTTTTGACTCAATAAAAGAAAAATGTGACTCGATAAAATATCAAAATTATTGATGTAAAAAGTGGAAAAAGGTTACAAGTCAACAAAATAGAAAGTAGCATTAGTATAGGATGGAACATCCTTCCCCCCAGACTTAAATCACACTGTCATCGGTGGGAAAAAAGAAAGAGATGAGGATTAAAAATCATAAGGAAAAGTGTAGGGTTTAAGAACAAATTCACCTTGATGGAATGATGTTGTGTCGACTCTTAGACGTTTTTTTATGGTTGCCCAAAACTTGTCTAGAGGTCGGCTGTGGTATGAAAATGTGGTGACTGACCGTGTGTACTTCCTTTGGTTGCTTGACATCGAGTTTGAACTAGGCTAAGTTCATTCGAATTCTGTTTGATAATTCTCTAAATGCATCCTCCTTGAAATAAAAACCTAAAACCATCAATAATAATGATAAAACAAAAATAACAAAAACATACCTAAGTAAAAGAATGGTGATGGTAGGTGGTAAGGATGGTGGTGGTTCAGAATTGTCTCGCGGTACACGGGTGAACGGACGCGGACATAGCAGCATGTACGGTGGTGCGGTACGCGGTACATGGGATGCGGTACACGGTGCTGGACATGGCATCGGCTATGGCTGGTATGGCTAGTGGGGACTCTCGGCATCAATCACATGAGGATTGTGATGATCCGTCGCCTTCGGCTTGCATCGGTCAGGTTGAACATGGCCGGTCAGTAGGTGGTGTTTGCCACTAATCATAGTGTGCATTGGCAATCCATGGTACTTATTCTTTCTTTTCTTCTTTTTTTGGCTTTTCTGTTTTCTATTTTTTTGTATTTTTTTTATAAAAACCTGAAACTAAAATGCAAAAATATCAATAGTAAAAGAAAATAAATCCTAAAAATAAAAACTTACTAGACATGGGTTGCCTCCCAAGAAGCGCACTTGTTTAACGTCGTTGGCTCGACGTTGGTTGCTTTCTCAAGCAGGGTGAGGAGAGTGAGTTGTCCTTAGACAAGCTCTCTTGGATCTTTCTCCAATGTAGGCATCACGTGGCTCTCTTTCATAGTCTTCTTCTCTACACCATCGAGAAGATGGGTTGAATGGTTTAGCTTCATAGAAAATGTCTCCATTGATGTTTGTGAGAGTCATTCTTCGGTTAGGCCAGTCCATGACGGTTCCAGCTGTGGCTAGGAATGCGCCTCCAAGGATAAGTGGTGTAAACCTTCGTTTCTCAGCATTGATGACTTGAAAGTCAGTTGGAACATTGCAGATTCCAACTCTCACATGAATGTCTTGGACCATTCCTTTGGGTATCGTGAATGAGGAGTTGGCGAGTCCTATGCGTATGCCTGAGGGTTGTAAGTGTCTCAAGCCTATCTTCTTAGCAGCATCGGTTGACATGATGTTGATACATGAACCGGAATCACATAATGCATCTTTGAATGTAACACCATTGATAGAACAAGTGATGAGAAATCGGCCAGGGCTCTCCACTTTGTGCAGTGTGTTGAACGGTCGTGGGTAGTGTAAGGCTTGATCATATAGCTCCTTCATCTCTTTCCTTGACTCACAATTCTCAAGAAAGAATCGGTCAATATGATAAATAGAACAAGCTTTTTCAAAAGTGGTACCTTGGGGAAGTCTTCCTACAGCTTGGTTGAAATCGCCTAGATCTCTTAGGCTTATCATGCGTGGGTACCAACGGTTGTTCAAGAGGGTGAGACAACGTGGTTCATATTGGAACTTTGTTCCCTTGAATGGCTCATCTTCTTCTTCATAAATCTCCCCTTCTTCAAGTTCTTGCAAAGGTTGGACTCCTTTGAAGGTTATGATGGTGTTACAAGCGACATGGGGTGTTAATTCGTCTTCTCCTTTTTGAGAGGTGTCGAGTGAGTTGAGGTTGCAGGTTTCGGTCTCCATGGAACCTTTTTGCTTGTTCTCCACGAAATTCTCTTGTGTTGAAGTGAAAGAAAGTTTTCCTTTTTCAAAAAGGAAATTAGAATGTTTTCCTTTTTCGAATAGGGTTTCTTTTTCCTCCTCTTCTTCCTCATCGGATCGAGCTCCTTCCTTCTTCTGTCCAGAAACACATGAGTTTAGATCCTCAATCTTATCAGCAAGATATTGGTTCATCTCCTTTTGTTCAGCTTCAAACTCCTTATGGCTCTCCTTCGTGAATGCAAACTTTTCGGACATAGCTTCTCCAAAACGTTTTTGTTCAAAACAAAGACCAAACATCTTCCTCTCAGCTTCATATTCTCGGTTCTCAAGCTTCTGCACACGCCTCCTTGTGTCTATATTCTTGTTGAATAAAACTCCACACTTGGACTCATGGTCCTTTGTTAAATCCGAAACTTCATTGGCCAAGTCTTTAATGTTGATAGCATTATCTTGAGCACTCTTGAGATGTCTCTCTTGTTCTTCCTCAATACAATGGAGCTTCTTCTCCATGGCTTTAGCATCTTTAGATCTATGATCCTCTATGCTTCTAACTCTAACAGTAATGTCATCCACCTTCCTTGAAAGATCAAAATCGATTTTATCAAGCTTCTCATGCAGCATCTTCATAGTCTCATCTTGAAGATCAGCTGATTGACTTATTAGGTCTAGCATCTTCTCTTCTTCAGCTCTTTGTTGAGTAGACATATGAAAATTGTCTTCAAAAACTTGATGAGGGAATCAAATATAATCAGGCTCTCGGCGTGGATAGGGGCGATTTAAATCAGTATCGGGCCTCCTTGGAAAAGGCCTTTGCAAACGACCTGGGCGGTGACTTGGGACAGCTTCCCAATCTTCATAAACTTCAAATGGTGCTGGAGATGGTCGGGCTCTAGGGTTACCTCTGTAGAAAGCTTCCTCTTGGTGTTGATATTGTCGAAAAATGTGGTTTTCGGTAACATCTTCACTAGGGATCTGATATGTCATGCAACAGTAGAAGTCTTTGAGCTTCTCTTCTCCATCTTATTTAGCAGATGATAGATCATAGGATTATTATTCTCCATTGGCAAATCTTCATAAGGGTTCTCCTTGGGCTTCTCTTCTCTAGTCCATTCCTTGGACTTGTTAGGATCGTTTGGATACTCAAATGAGGCTCCATATCCTTCTTCAGTATGAGTAGGTTGATATAATTGATCTTCACTCCAATTATTGCATTCGCCGGATTTGTTGAATAAGGCTTCTATTTTCCACTCTAGGCGGCTCTCGATGGTGTCAATGGTGTAGCCCATGTTGATAATCTTGGTTCGGTCATCATCAATATACTCCGTGTTGTTTAAGACTTGATTGTTGACAACATTAATTTGTTCCTCCAAGCGTGTTACGTCCTTGGTGATACTCTCGAGTTTAGCTCCAAACTCAATACTCATCTTATCCAGTTTTTCATTTAGAACTTTATCAGCCTCCTCTTGACTTGATATAAGTTCTTCTAACATCTTCATGAGCTTGTCTTCAGTGTGCGAGCTCCTTGAAGTGATTGGTTTTCGATTGTCATAGAAAAAGTTTTCATTGGCATCGACTTGCATGACTTCTTGCGGATCAAGGTAATGGTCCGTGGCAAAGCATGGCACGTCCGTATGGTACGGCGTGTAAGAATGGTCAGCTTGGCAGTAAGCTGGTCCCATAGGTGCTCGGCCTCCAGATGGTCGAGTTTAAGAACTGCGACAAGGTCGCCTAAGTGTTGGTACAATGCTTGGCCGAGAGTGACCAATGCTTGTACCTTACAGCGAGTGGGCTTGCGGACCGGATGGGTCTCCGTCCGTGGCTCGGTAGCGTGACATAAGCTCGGATATTGTGAGATTCTCAAAATCTCCTGGGAGAGCGTCGAGGTTCATCCTCAAGGTCTCCTGAAACAATGAAAAACAAAAAGAAAAATTAAACAGCAAGGTGTCCTAGACGTTACTCTAGTTCCTAGACTCTTGTAAACAACAATCTCTCCCCGGCAACGGCGCCAAAAAGCTTTGATGTGTGTGGTTTTTCACTTCAAATCTTTTACCTTAAAAAGACCACACAACTGCTGACAGTGCACAGCTAATCGGTAGTAGTATTTAAGGATCGATCCCACAGAGAGAGAGTTGATGTTTAGAGAATCTGTCGGAAGAGATGTAAGGCTAGGACTCAATAAAATGGGGGTTTTGGTTGTAATGGTTGTAGCAAGCAAATAAACGTAAATAAAAGTGCAGGTAAAAATAATAATAGAAGCGTTGGGCATCAAGGAGAATCGCAGGGGTTCAATGATCTATCTATCTAGGAAAGTTTAGGGTTAGTTTGCTTATCTAAAACTCGGACTACGAAACGCTAATGAACCGTTAACTTAAAGTTCTCAATCTAACCGTCTAAGATCACTACAATTCGTTACTCAACTGTCGCAGGCAACGACGCATAGATCAAAGCTTTTAAAACAGGTTCGATTCTAATCCATGGAATTCCATAGGTAAGGGGTATGTGCTTCCTATGTCTCCCCACACATCTAAGCTAGGTCAAGCACACATGCAAGCTTTTGGCAAAGCACACACACTTTAGATCATAGTTAGTTCATGAGGCTAACTTAAAGCATTAAGCAAAGACTTAGAATTAAAG
>NC_025698.1:17868227-17930610 GCF_000633955.1 Camelina sativa | reverse complement strand
AGAAAGAGTTTGGTGAACTTCAAAGCTTCAAAGAGAGGGACGAGGGAGAGATCTGGACGTCGGCTGCTCCTCTGGTCGTGTCTCTTGGCTGCTCCAATGATTGCACTTTGAAGGCACACACTAAACCCTAGGGCTTAGAAGAGTATTTACAGGGTTCTGTCTAGGTTTAGGGTTTTGTAAGGGTAAAAACGTCTTCTCTTAATAAGTGCATGGCAAGGGGGGCGTAGGCAGCTTCTAGAATGGTGGTGAAGACTTGGACTGGGCCGCTGTGGTGGTAGCTGGTCAGGCCTTCAATAAAATCCCATTGGCTTGATGGTTCTTCCTAGGTCGGTTTAAGGTACGTCTCAGTAAATTTGGCATAACTTTCGGATGAATGAATGGATTGACTTGATTACAGTTCTAGAAGAAAGATGAATCTCTCATCTTTCCATAGACACCAAGTACGTCGAAATGTGATTTCTGGAAGTTCTTCAAACGTTGTTCGTACTGTAAAGCTCTGAAACTTTTCTAAAACGTATTTTCCTTGCCTTTTGGTCCTTTTTGCTAACAAACCTATAAAACCTTTTTGAAACCTAAAATACTTGATAATAGACATTAAAGCCTTGAAATCATATCAAACTCATCCTAAATGCATACTAAAACTATAGCTAAAATGGGTAAAATAATGATGTTATCACCGCCACCGCTACCGGCTGCAACTTGGGACAATAGGGCCTGATGTGCCCTGCCTCCCTGCAATGATAGCACACACGATCTGCTGCCGCCTGAGCACTCCTCTTTAGACAGTTAGCAACCTTGTGATCCTTGCCTCCACACCCGAAGCAAGTCAGACCACCCGACCTCTGTGTTGCCTCTAGGTTCCTTGCGCCGCCTTGCCGCCCTTGCTAGAACCTCCCTGATGTTGTGCCTTGCTAGTCTGGACTACTGGGCTAGCCGCCACTGACTGTGCCCGGATATCCTCCTCAATCCCTGTTGCAGTCTCAACCAGCTCCGCACTCGTAGCATAGCTCCGCCCTCTACAGTGAACCCTCAAATCGTTACGTAGGGCCCTCAAAAAGCTCCTGATTTGAGCCTCCTCAGACTCCATACCCCGACCCCCATACCTCACAAGTCGGCAGAACTCCAAGTCAAGCTCCGGCACTGACCGAGTCCCCTGAGCTAGCTGAAGGAACTGCACTTCCAACCTATCCAGTGCCTCTCTAGGGAAATACTTCCGGTTGAACTCCAAGACGAAGTCAGCCCAATTCATCTCCCTCTGCACTCTCCTGGCTGCCACAGAACTCCACCACAACTGAGCATCACCAGTCAAATGATGGACCCCAATGTCTACCCAAGACTCCTCTGGACACCTCAGAGTATGGAAGTTGTGTTCCACACTCGTCCTCCACGCCTTCGCAGCGGTAGGATCTGTACCTCCCAAAAACCGCTTAGTACGAATACGACTCATCTCAGTCAGCATGCTGATATAACAAGAATGGACCCCCACATCCGCAGCCACTGGCTGCCGCTTCTCCGCCACCACTGGTGGCACTACCCGAGCCTGAGCTGGTGCCACTGGTGGCAACCGCTCAATCAATTGTGCCAGCAAAGCCGCAAGGTCGACACTCGAGACTCCACCCGCTAGGACACCCGCACCTGGGGCCCTAACATCACCGGCTACTGGAGCATCAACACCGCCCCCTCCGGCCACACTCACGGAATCCCCCTGGACACCCTGTGACTCGCCAACACCCTCTGCTCTCACACTCTGTTCATCGGTCCCACTAACCACTGGGGCTCTCCCTCTATCACGACCACGTCCGCGTCCGCGACCACTTCCGCGTCCACGACCACGACCAGCAACAGCATCCTCTTTAACCATCTGCACTACCATGAACAGAAGGCTAAGCACAAAATTAACATAACACAAAAATGTAAACTCACCGTGGAATCACACTGTAGGCTCGAAGAGGATGTTCTAGGACTCCATGGAACACACAATTGACTAACTCACATAATCTATCAAGACATGCAATCCTAAACATCACAACAGAAATCTAGTGAACCCAAACCTAGAACAGTAAGGGCTCTGATACCAAACTGAAACGACCTAACCCGTTTTTTTTTTAAATAATAAATCATAATAATATAATAATAATAATAAATAACTACAACTAGTGGTCCCATACCCACTAGCCACCTAACCACAATCACAAACAACAGTGGAATAACAAATACCAATATCCAATAATAATAAATAACCAATATCCAAACATAACCATTCCAATGTCAAACAACAAGAAACAAGGAACCGGCAACCTAGCAGGTTCTAAAGACCCAACTCTAGCAACCTAAAAACGTCAGACAGCAACCAATCGAGCCCCTGGAACATCCTCCTCTTCATTGCCTTGATTCCACGATCACACTTTGCCTTTACCTGCACCACAAACACATATTGAGATGCATGAGTATTTGATAAACACTCAGTGAGGCAATCCTCCCATCTATTGGGCTATACACACAAGCAACAATGATTCCAATGTTCCAAACAATCAACAAACAAAACACACAAACCAGAAAAATGAACTTCGTCTCACTGGAAGGGAGGTGTCGACCGACACCAGCCTAGTGTCGACCGACACTACCCCACAGTGTCGATCGATGCCCATTTTGCTGGTGTCGATCGACACTCCATCTGCAACTGCGATCCGCACGAAGCCGAGAGTCGAATCTCGCTTCCCTATCTCCTCCAAACCATCCAATACTCAAAACCCATGCCGGAAACAGCATTAGGAACCTGTATAATCCAATTCCCAACAAGAAAACACACAAAACAACAACAAACAAGCAAGAACAAGGGAATCAAGTGCTTAGATTAGCCATGGTCATGCACTCACCTCTTTTCAGGAAGATTCAGACCAACAGCAACGCATCCAACCCTCCTAGCAAGCTTCTAACTCCTTCCCAGCCTTGAATCTCTCAAGAACAGCAAGGAAACTCACCAATCTCTCTCAAAAGCTCAAGAACAATGCTTTTCTCTCTTTTCTCTCAAAAACAACAAAGAGGCGACAAAATAAACTTCCCAAAACCCTTCTTGCGTCGAAACCCACTTAAATACCCCGGTTCAATGGTTTCCTAAAACCAACCCGAACCAAATCGATTAAAAACTCAATTTGGTCGAACCAGAAAATCAGTGGTGTCGATCGACACCCTCACCCAAAACGCTCAAATTGGTTTGCGGGTGTTACACTATTAAATATTTTTTAATAATTATTATTATATATATAATTACATATTAAAGGCAAAGTTTGTAGTTAATAGATATGATGTAAAATTATAATTAAATGTGTTTGGAGTTTATAGTTAATATTTACACTTTATGATACAGCTAACAATTATATATTTCCAAACGAAATTGTTAAAACTAAATAAAATATAACCATGTGAGAATTTTAAATAATATGTTCTTAGGACATCTCCAATCCCATTCTATTTTAGAGTCAAAACTCTATTATAGAGCAACATTTGCTCCAACAATGCTCTATTTTAGAGTTACTCTATTTTAGAGAAAAAAATAGAGATATACATTGGAGATGGTCTTAGACCATCTACAATATATTTCTCTATTTCTTCTTTTATAATATAGAAATAAGACTAAATTAGAAAATGATTTTATCCAATGTGAAAGTATATATCTGAATCTTAAATAGAGAACAGTTAACTGTATGGGCAGGAACTGATTAATTCCAATGTGCGGGCAGGAACTGAATAGAAATAAATAAAAAACTAATTTTGTTCCTTAAAATGTTGAGTCAAATTTTTATTATATTTTTAAAACATGTTTAATCTTTTTTATTTTTATAGTAGTTCATATGTTCAGACAAAAAATATTTATTTTGGGAAAGTTTCATATTTTTTTTTTCACTTTTTATAATAATAAAATGAATAGCTAATAAAATGTTTATAGTATTACTCTACATTTCGAAACATAAATTGAAATTTTAAAGTCCATTTTCAAAGTTTAATTGAAATGTTAAAGTCCATTTTCAAATTTAAGCCCCAACTGACTGTAACAAATTTTTAAATGAGCCAAATACAATTGTTACGGTCAATTTTAATTACCTTGATATACTAATTTCGGACAAAATAATATGTAATTTCGTTTAGATCATTAAAATAATATTTTAAGCAACCCATAAATGTACTTTCGTTTAGACCATTGTATTTGGTACTACAAACATTCAAATCTATTCTAAAGTCTGCATATACAAAAAGTTCATTAAGCCACCGTATCTTCATTTCTGAGTCCATTCTTTATGACTGAGTCCCCGATCTCTCACCTTCATCCTCCATCACATGGTTTATGTAATAACCTCAGGCAAACTCAGTCCTGAAAATATATAAAGTGTATGAAACAAAATTATTTTAACATCATACATAATCATATATAAAGTGTATAAAGTTATTTTTACATAATCAAATCTTACATACTGGTGATGCTCCAGTCCTTCGAACTCTGATTTTATAAAGATCTTCGAAGAGGCCAATGTGTTTTCGATACATGGTGCACCTATAAACATTTGCAGTTTAAAGTGAATATATTGGTTACCTTATGATGTTTATATCATAACTATTTTATGTTACATGTCTTCATATTCTCCGACCTTCACAAACCGTATTACACAGAACACATGTTCGGATTTGTATATGAGATGGCACCCACTTGATTGCCATTTAGACATGAATTCAGAAGCGTAGCTATCTTTGAGACGACACTTCACAGTTTCATTCCTACATGTTTATCAAATTAATAAAAATTCTTAACAGAGTCACCTATAAACGTAACTGTCCTAAAGGTAGAGTAAAAGTCTTTTACCTGCCATTCAACAACGTGAGACAACTTCAGTACTATTATTGGCACTCTCATCTCTTCTTTATCTTCGACATTTACTATACACCCACATACATCTAATTTGAGAAAAAGACAGAATTTAGCTTTCCAAAATGTTGCAAATCTATATTTGCTAAACGTTTTATACATACTTTTCTAAGGGAGGGACCAATACACAAAGTTACAACAAATCCTATATAGATTCTAGATTCCCGAACACAAAATTAGAATTAACTATATTCACGGATTGTACCATATCAATATTAAAGTAATTAATGAAACACTTACCGAAAGAGATGGGATGATTAATTCTTCCACGATATATATCATCCAAATCCTCGAATCGAAAGTAATTCTTTGGACTCCATTGTTGGACCAGCGTCATAGTGGTATCGTCCGTGAATTTTATTTGATAAGGATGATGAGTATTCCTCTCATTTAGGGTATGATTGATTACTTTGAAATTTCTAATAACATACCAGTCACCATCGTCGATATATTTTCGGAGTTTAGTGAGTGTGTTTGGTAAAAAAGTAGCTTTGATTGTGTTGTCATTCACAGTTTAATAACAATTGTGTAAGAAGTCGTATGTATAATAGCTGTTAAAAATTGAAATTTAAGTAAAAATGATGTTCAATTAACGACGCTAATCTCTATATCCACAAGAAGCAGTACTTTTTTTGTGAAGAACTCGTTGATACTCCAAGAATGTAAGACCTTGGCATGTATACGCCAATTAGTTCTTCCGGGAAGAAGATCAGCAATTTTACCGAATCTCATGATTTTCTCAAATTAGGGTTTTTCCTGATTCTTCTATGTTATCGAAAACGAAAAGGGGATTCCAGATTAGTAAGAATACAAACAGTCACGATTAAACATTGAGTCTTAATCGTTTTAGTGTCTCACCTTTTGTCTGAATATTAAATATTTTTAATATTTATTATTATATATAATTACAGATTAAAGGTAAAGTTTGTAATCAATAGATATGATGTAAAACTATAATTAAAATGTATCTAAGAGTTTATAATTAATATATACACTTTATGATACAACTAACAATTATATGTTTTCAAATAACATTGTTGTAACTGAATAAAATATAATCATGTGAAATTTTTTAATAATATGTACTTAGACCATTTACAATGTATTTATCTATTATTTTATAATTAAAATAGAATAAGTCAAAATTAGAAAATAGTTTACTCCAATATGAAAGTCTATATCTGACTATAAAATAGAGGTAGTGTTAAAGATCTTTAAAATTACTTTATTTTAAGAGAGAAAATAAAGTTCATTTTAAATATCCAAAACAATTATCCAATTACAAACCATAATTATACAGTCTCAAATACCTCTTTGAAAACAACATTTAAGTGTTTTATTCTGGCATTTTTCATCTTTATTTGTAATTAACACTTTCAAGTCTTTTCTGGTTTTGACTCGAGAGAAGACAACATAAAGCTGTCCATGTGTGAAAACCGGCTTCGGTAGAAACAATCCAACATCTTCTTTTTCTAATACTGTATTTTAAAATTTCTTGCAGTAGTTTTAGATTGTTTTATTTAATTTATATATTTATCTTCGAATTATTTGAGATTCATATATTACCATGCTTATAATTTTTTATTATTTTATTTATTATGTCAAATTAATTTTCTTCTAATTTCTCAACTTTGATTGGTTGGTCATAGACTTTTTTTTGTGCAAACATAATTGTTACCATTCGCTCACTCTCAAAAAGAGATAAAGAGGAGAAGGTCATCAACCTAATGGTTAGATAAAATAGGCTAATCAAACACAAGCCTACAACAAACATAAATCAATTGGAAAAACATAAATCATTGTTGATAGATCTATAGGAGCTTGGAGACAGAGGCTACATCATGGTGTGTCAAAGAAACTTCCATGAATACATTGGGAAATTTAACATTAGTTACTATCAAAAGATTTTGTGATATTGGAAAATGGTTTTTAGTTTCATTGGTTACCGGAGCAAGCCACTTTGAAATAGGTAAAAGATGTGAACATGTTCTCTCCATACAGAAGGAGGACAGAGCCGAGGTTCTCTTTATGGTGGAGGAGGTTGGACGCAAGGTTATCTCCGCAAGAGAGGAATGTGGGGGAGGTTAGACGCAAGGTTATCTCCCCAAAGGAAGAAGGCAGAGCGAAGGTTCTCTCCATGGTGGAGGAGGTTGGACGTAAGGTTCTCTCTATAAGGGAGAATGACAGAACCGAGGTTCTCTCCATGATTAGTCATATACTATTGTGATGTAATTTATGTTTTATTCAAAATGTTTTTTGAGCCAACAATTTTAGTGATTAAAGAAACCGTCCAAAAATAAAAGTAAATAGACATATTCTAGTTGGTTTAATTTGTCATATAGATATTTTTTAGGTGTTGGTAAATAATATATTTGTAACATACATTATATATAGGTGTAAAAAAAATACACTTTTAATGGTATACATAAAAGATTTGTATATAGATATAAATCAGTGTATTATAGCAAAAAGAATATTTATAAAATATAAATAATGTACAATAAATTTTAATATAATTTTATTAAATTTAAATTTATTTACAAAACTTTAAACCCGCACATCAGACGAATCATTATTTAGTTACATATAATATATATATTATATATCAAATAAACTTATAATTTTTCATGGTAATTTGCAATATATTTTAATACCAAACGAGAATAGTAACTTAGCTAAAAATAAGCAAAAAATCAAATTTTAAAATAAGTAGTTCATGTTAACAAAGGAAAAGCAATTAATTTTTTGGATACTCGCCATCTTTAGTCCATCCCTTTAAACGTATCTGTGGTTTACTTTTATTTTTCTCATAGTAAATCCCATCAACTTTGGCAATCCATGAGCGGAATCCAAGTTTACATGGAGGGTCTTTTGGTCCTAATTCTGCCGTTAGTTCATAACTATACTTTTCCTTTGTAGGCCAGTGAATTAACGTACAATACCATATGCGAACTCCATTTCCCGCTGCTGGGAATAAGTATTTCTCATTGAATTTTAACCAGTGAAACGTACGACTAGGTGAGTCATTGCAGCTAACTTTTAAAATACGACCAGGACCGAGTTTGTTTTGAATTTCTAACATATTGTGGTTGCAATCTTTCGCTTCATTTAACACAAAAGACGTAGCAAAAACGAAAATAAAAACTAAGAGACCGTTCATTTTTTGAACTAAAATATTTTTGGATGAATATGAGTCTAAAAGCAAAAAGGTGAATACCTTATATTGTTTTTTTTTTTACGACAACCGTTCATATGGTTTTTTTTTTGTGGTGTTAGCTAAATTTAACAAAAAATAAACCAATTTAAACTTAGTCTCCGTATGTAAGGCTGGTCAAAATGATCAAAAATAAATTCACCTCACAAATTGTAATTAATTGCGTAAATCACACTCAACCAAAAAAAAATTCGTTACCAATTTAAAAAATATATAACAAAAACAAATGTAACAAAAAATATTTGAAGGTTAACTTTTTATGAATTTTCTTTTTAAACATGTTTGGATTTATATTTCTCTTTCAAAACAACACAACAAGTAACATACACAGTTTTACAATATGCCATAAATCAAGTAGTTTAGTAAAAGAATGTGCGGTTTGACCCCTCAAAAATAGTGGAAAATAACAAGTATATATAGTAGTGCAAGAATGTAATTGTGAACTTGTATGTATTTTCTAGGTGTACTGTACACCGTGTACAAGATCTTTTATTCATACAAAAACAAGGAATTAGTGAGGCCATTTAATTTTATGATTCTCCATTACTGTGTCCGTTTTGATTCTGCAGGCTCCTTCGTCATTCACCTCGATCTCCCGAGCTCTTAGGGATTTCATAGTTTTCCAGAGCTCTAAGCTCTTGTGGAGCTCGGCGAACTGGATTGCTTCGGTATTATTAAACTCGATCGCTTTGGTATCGCAGGTGACACGTGTTCGTCTTCTGGAAATGGGCTTTTAACAAAAAAATATAAGGACGTCAGAGAGGGTTCTGGGCCCAGCATTTTCGATCCAAGTCCTGTGAGTTGTTTAGTTTGGAAGACCTAAGACCATCTTTATCGGTAAACTACTAAGAACCAATGAAACCAATTTTTTTTTTATTATATTTTGGATTTGTCAATGTTTAAAAACCAATGGGGAGGTTATTAAGAAATCTTTCTCCAATGGTAGAACATATGAGGGGTTCTTAAGAATTCTTTTTGAAGAGCTCATATTCACATCAAAAACTTGTCAAATGCAAAACATAGATTCATTGACAAACAATAGAGATTCATGACTATAAGCAAAGAGATTCAAAACTATCATTCAAATCACATTCAGGACAGAGATTTTGTGTCATTCAAATCAAATCACATTCAGGACAAAAATTTGGTGTTTAAGTGTTGATAAACACATTCAGAAACAAAGATTTTGTGTCTTGTCTCCTTCAAGCTGCCTCAAGTTTCCTTTCTTCACGCTTACAATATGCAGCCTGCAAATGAAAGAAGAAGAACTCAAAATCTTTACTAACTCTGTTTTGCCAATTTACTCAACACAAAGCTTTCACAGAGAAGTCAAAGTTAAACTCAAAGCTATCAAATGTGAGCAGATGAATTTGCAGAGGCAAAACAAAAACATCATGATGTGTAAGTAAGGGAAGTACCTTTGGTTCGAAGAAGACAACGAGATATGGGTCACAGATGCAAGACAACAACAATCTCTTTGCTTCATTAGTTAGTGAATGGCTATATCACATTCACTACGAAAGCTAAAATTGAAGACAACCACAATCAAATTGAAGTTACAGGACAAGAAAAACAAACTCTCTCTAAACATTAGCATACATGTCTTTAAATTTCACCAACCATAACATTCCAAATTATAAAAAACCCTCAAATTCATATTAAATCCAATCTAAATTTACCAATTCTCGAGATTACTCAATGACCCTTTTGCTCAATGACATAAACTAAGCAATCAAAACTCTAAATTTAACCAATAGAAGCAGAAAACAAGGATAAAGATTAAACCGTTCAAGAAACTGGACTGAGCAGACAAATCAAGGAGGTTGGACCGAATTTGGTTGGATTGAAAAGGAGCCAATTCGAGTTCTCAGTAAAGATGCGTTTTTAACCGCAAAACAGAACATTGAGGGAGAAACGGAGAATTAGGGAATTGGATTAGGGTTTATAAGAATCTGGCTAAAGCAGCTTGATTCTACTCAGATTCTCAATAAGAAAGAGTCGATACAGAGAGTTGAGAAAGAGAGAAAGCGCCGCATAAGAGAGAGAGGAGGAAGAGAAAGAAGCAAAACAAATAATTTTTTTCTCACCCAATAGATATCGAACACGTCACTGCCTCTTACGGACTCTTAAACCTCTTAGTTAAGAAGTTCATCTTAGCAATATTCCTATTTTTGATTTAATTTTAACTACACAAAATCTAAGAAGTTGGACTAAGAAGTCCCAATAAAGATGATCTAAGCTTTAAATGCAGACGTGTACGTTTAATTCATATTCCTTAATTTTTTAATGTCTCATCATCACAATTTTTAGATTTTGGGGTTTATGCATTTTTATGCCTTGACATGTATCCCACTATTTTCGAGGCGGTTATCCTCTATGCAAATTAGGACTTTGAACAAAATCCAAGATCATTACCATATTCTGCTCGAGGTCAAACTTGTTATATCCGGTCCAGTGGAGTCTTCTGCTTCGGATATTGTGCAGTCTTCAAAAAAATTTCACCGATTGTGGGTTATATTTTTGTAACGCCCCGTCCCTCACGTCATCTATGATTAGGTTCCATGTCTATTTTGGTGGACCCTACAACGATGACATCAACTGGAACACGTTTACTATAGGGCAAATCTACGGATCAGGAGATGTCTTGGGAGACGCATTGGAACCTCCTTCTAGGGAGTTTAACTTCAAGTGATTAATCTTCCATGAACGGAAGATCGCCGAGAAGACGTTGAAGGGAAAAGACAAAACACCAAAAGACAAAGATCTCCAAACTCAGCGAGGATCATTATCTGACAAGTTGCAAACATTAAGTATAGTCATCATAATAATAAGAGTTTTGGCCAACCAAAAAAAAAAAATCATAAGATTTATACAATATACAATATAAGCCGCATCGCATAAGTAGTATGTGTACATGATGTCACGTCAAAACTACACAATATTGTATGTTTTACTTACCCAAATTTATTACAATGGAAAGTGATCACTACGCTAATCTTCATCATCATCATTGCTAGTGTTAACCTCTATTAGGATGTTATTACTTAGATAATCGGGTTGTTATAACCGGTATAGTTGTTGGTTTAGATATTAGATGTTTGGTTCAGAGGTTTATACGATTGTATATAAACAAACTATGTAATCTTTAGCTAATTAATGAAAATTAGTTTTTTGTTTTGTCTATCTCAACTGTAATCTTGATATGGTATGAGAGCTTAGAGATGAAGCTTGCTTCCACCATTGATTCACATTCAATTTCGTCTTTAAGCTTGTTTGTTAGCTCAATTCTTCAGCTATGAGTGCCTCTATCACTCTGCTGATCTTTGATTTCATTTTCCAGCTTTTACATCAGTGTGATTGAGCTTCTTTCATTCGAGTTTGTGCTCTTCTTGTTCTTTGTTTCTTCTTTTTGTTGACCTCCATTGGTGATGGTTCTCTTTGATTTGTGTTATCCTAGCTCAATCTTTCACTATCAATTCTGATTTTAACCTGAGATATGGCTTAGATTTCATCAAATTACTCGGTGATACCTAATTCAACATTGGAGTCTCGTTGACCGGCTGATCAATACGAGAGTCCTTATTTTCTTCACTCATCAAACCACGCAAGGATGGTTTTGCTTTCAAATCGGCTCAATACTGACTCGGAGTTCCATTCTTGGCGGCGTCGTTTTGTACACATGGCTCTTAATGTGAGAAACAAGCTCGGTTTTATTTATTATACCATACCTCAACCTCCTGATGATCATCAGATGCAGGTTCTTGGTCATGTTGCAATGATATGGTGATTACATGGTTAATAAGCTCTGTTTCGAAGCTAAAAGGTCAGAGTTTACTTTATATGGTTATTGCTTCTACGATTCAGATTGATCATATGTCCCGTTTTAGGCAAGATGGCCTAGGGTCATTAAAATAGAACAATGGTTAAGTACTTTACAACAAGGTCCTATGGATGTCACCACCTATTACACTGCGTTGCTGACATTATGGAGGAATATAAAAACTATATTGATATCCCTGTTTGCACTTGCGGTAAATGTGAATGCAATGATGCAATATTATGGGAGAGTGAAATAACCCAACCCGTTTTTTTAAAACTATAATAACATAACCACAACACAACAACCGAGTCCTAGTAAGCTTCTAACCAGGTTCAAACAATAATAACATAACCACAACACAACAACCGAGTCCCTAGATTATCAACCTCATCATCGCCATAATCCACGTTTCACTTTTGTTTTACTTGCACCACAAAAACAACGAGATGCGTGAGTATTACCAGAAATATTCAAGGTTGCGATCTTTTCATCTATTGGGCTATACACACCAGAAAAAAGACAAACACAAGCAATGCACAAATACAAGAAAACCAGACAACTAACATTAGTGTCGACTGACACTCCTCATCACGATCAACGTTGAACCTTTGCGTCGACCGACGCACACCTTGCATTGATTGATGCAACATCTTTGCATTGACCGACGCATCCCTTGTAACGATCGATGCAACCTCGCGTCTCCACCAAATCCCTAGCTGCATTAACCGGCACCGTCCTGGCACCGATCAATGCAATCACGCGGAACATTGCCGAACATGATCTCTCTAGACTTCTCGTGGCTCCAACCGTCCCTACAATGTACGTGATGCCAAAACTGACCTCAATAGGCCACAACCACAACGAAAACCACTCACAAAAATCACACAAGCAATCAGTCAAAAAAAATCACACAAAGCACATATCTAATGGCTTATCTAAACCATGGTCCCGCACTCACCTTCGTTTTTGATAACTTGAACAAGTAAGTATAGAGAAATTAATGTAGGGACAAAATATTATTTATATAAAGAAGAAATTGAGTACTTCCTTCTCTAACCTTTTCCATATGGGACAAAATATTATTTTTAAGAGTGGTTTCTTTTTTTTTGTTCGGTCACATTTATTTTGAAAAAAAATTATTCGCCTGAAAATATCTTTTTATTAGTCATACTATATTTTTATTTGCATTTAAAATGATAAAGAATGAAAAATTATAATTATTGTTCAAAAGATATGCAAAATTTTGTTTGGATATTCGTAAAACCAATGTAACATATATATGCATAATATTTTATATATTGTAAAATTCAGTAAATTATTGATCCGCGGTTGGACCGGGTCAACCCGGTGACCCGGAAGGTTGTTTGGTTTGTTTTCCGGGTTGGGTTTCAAAACATTGCTCCAATCTTAAAAATTTTCTCCATTTCAGAAAGACCAGCGACGACGACATCATCCAGTTGGCTATCAAGAGCGCATCAATTAATGGTGCCAACTCATCATCGCTTGTTCCAAAACTACAATCAGACGAATTACCGGAGAGAGGATTGCCACGACCAGAAACATCAGAATCTCTATCCCCTGTATTTAAATCATCTGTGTTTCTAACTCTGTTTTTAGATTCTTTGAAGTTGACAAACATATTTAGATGACTGTTCTCCCGAAACAATTGCTTGAAGTAGTCTAAGCCAACATCGGTAGTAACCAGTACAGGAGGAGATCTCTCACCCGTCGTGAAAAGCATGCTGTTAGGAGGACAAAAGCTGAAACAAGCCTTCTTCGAAACAACGCCGAAATCGAGTATTACAGCATCCTCAAGTTCAGCTAACGTAATAGTTTTGGAGAGGGGTACGACCCTCGAAACGAGAAACTTATCCACCTTAAACCTCCAAACGCCATCCTCAAAACAAGTCCACTCACCGCATAGGAAAATACAATGTCCAACTTGTAACCAAAAACAGTTGTTGGTTTATAAATCACAGAATTGCAATCCACAGAAAAGAAACAAAACAAATAATGCAATCCACGGAAAAAAACCAAAAAACATAAAAGGAGAATAAATACCATAGCCGCCATGTTCGGCTAAACAAAACTCTATTCCTTCCTGTCTCCCTTATCCACACAAAAGAAAACCTTTATATATGGATGCCCACATCTTATTTGGAGAACTAGACACATGAAAGGAATAAAGCGGCAAGATCAATTATTTTTAGTTACTATTGGAAAGAGGAGATTCTTTTATTGAAACAATTTTAGTTAGAAAGTAGAATCTATTTAGAACTAGATGAGGGGTAAAATTGTATAGAAATTAAGTGAACAGTGCAAAAGTGAGGCAAAAAGTGTATTGTGGACAAAAAATGTGCTATTGGGCTATTAAATGTTTAAAAAGTGTGTTAGGATGCAAAATTTCCTTATCAATATCATAATATGATTAATTACAGGATAAGGCATTTTATTCTAGAATTTCTTATGAAATTAGGACCTTTAGTCCGGACTATTGGTCATGCTCCTTGTAGAAATCTTTGAACTTTAAGAGATGAAGTTTGCTAAATTCACTGCTTACGCAGTTAGTGAAGCTGATTTTGGAGTTATAGGTACTTCTTCTTGGTAATGAATCTTATATCTCATTGGCTTGTCTTTTACCTTATCCATTGGGCTCCCTCATCTTCTGGTCCTTAGGTTAAGATTTCTTTCTACATAGCGTGTTAATGAATTTCCTTTGGGTTGACACTTGTAATTGGCTTTAAGGTTTAGTTTTCTTTTTTCAGTACGCTTAATGTGATTCCCTTGGGTTGACACCTGAATTGGCTTTAGGGTTTAGTTTAGTTTCTCCAGTACACCTTAATGTGTTCCCTTAGATTGATACTTGTAATTGGCTTTAGAGTTTAGTTTTACTAACTCATTATATGTTCATTATTCAATGTTGGTTGCATATTTCCCTTCAATATGAAGTTTAAGGGTGTTTTAGTTTCTCCATTTGGGTTGCCTTTGGTGTAGTCCTTAGGGTTTAGTTCCTATTCTTTCCATAATGGTTTTGAGTTCTTTGATTCCATTCTTCTAAGAACCCTTCTTCGCTCATTAATTTTCCCTTGCAATTGTGCAATTTAATTTCTAGATTGAATCATGTTATATACTTTGGAGGTGTGATTATGTTTCAGATTTTTGTAACTCACTTTATAATCCATTGCATTCGATGTCAGGTGCATGTGAAGTGATCAAAGTGGATAACATAATCCATATAATCGTCAAGTGCATAAGGTAGTAAGGCTTGTGCATATGATGCAGCATCGAATTCTTGGTCTGCAGTGCTTGTGATTTTTGATGGTGATTCATTGAATGAAGCTATGCGTTGGAATTTTATGAACTTTAAACGATGAATTTTTCTTTAAAACCAGTTTTACAGATTCAAAACTCTTGCCATTTTTGTAAACAACAATTTTTTTACACAATCCCTTATAAATGATGTTGTTAGATATGAGCTACATTGGTCGAAGCTAAGTTCAAGTTTTATTCTTGTCAAACATAAGCAAGGGCAAAATCTTCAAAACCAAGTATTTAAAAGGCCTAATCTTGTAAGCATGGTCAGAAGTTCCTAATCTCTAACATTTTGCTTAACAAATGCCTGTTTCTATAAATATCCCTATCATAACATCATGTTTCAGTGAGACAAATAAAGGCACTTTACTTGATAACATCATGAGTATGTGAAACTCGAGATATATACCTTCCTTGTTAAAAGAAGAAGAACAATGCCAAAGTCAAGATTTAATTTGCAATAAACTGGAACTGATCAGATGATGTAAACACACACAATATGTCATCATTATTGATGTATTCTTAACTGATTTTTACAACAAGATGAAAAGAAAAAGAAAAAATATAAAGAAAGTTTTTTTATTCTTCGTCTACGAATATCCAAATTTTTATTCCTAAGACCCTTAATCTGTAAAAAAAAAATTTCGATCAAATCACACATCGCAGTATACTAGGCTATCGTAATCGATTAGTTAACATGTTGGTTAACCGTATTCTGAAACACGGAGCTGTGGATTTTTTCATCCGCCACTTTTTATATTTTTATATAGGAATATAGGTGCTCTTGGCCTTCCGGTCAAAAAGCAACGTCGATGAAGACTTTCGTAGTACCCTACCCCCAGGGGAAGTCGAATCCCCGCTAACCATTTCTTGAAATCTCTCTTCTGACCCGACATTTATAAAAGGCAAAGATGAAGATGAAGATGTTACTGCAGTCGCTGCACTAGTTCAGAGTACTACAAGAAGTAGTTCAATGTAGCAGATAACGTGGAGCTGAAATAAGGAAATCAGCTAAGGCGGTTATTATTCAAACCATGAAGGTTATGAAGACTAGAAGCTTGGAGAAGAGTCTAGAATCATGAAGAGTTTCCTGTTTAGTAGAAAAGAAAATATGAATAAGACTTTCCTATTCCATAAGAGAAAAGGAAATTTGCAAAGAGATCTGGCAATTCCTATTAGGATTAGAATAGGAATTTAGGCTTGTACGTATGGCCACGACCTATTGTGTATAAATAGGGGGCTAAGCTTTTGTAGAGGGTAGCACAAAAAGAGCAATAGAATTCTTAGACATTAAAGTTATGTGGTTTCTTGTAGGAAATCATAACTCTTAAGGGGACTAAGGGGTTTGTCTTGAGAGGTTCTTGGATTGTGTATAGATCCATAAACATGATAGATTAGATAATTGATTGGGTGAAACTTGTAAGTTTACTAAACAGATTGTCTAATAAAAAAGTTTTATTTTGAAGAATCCATGTCTTAGTTTGTGACTCAGTTTTGTATCTCAGTTTCCATACATATCAATAGCTCTTGGTTTTCAATCATCTACTGGCCAAATGAAATAATTTTGAAAGGTAGACCTTTTCAGTTTCCTGAATCTTAAAATGATAAATAGAATATAATGGCTATGGGGGAAGAAAAGTTGCAAACTTTAAGCACAGTCATCATAATCATAAGAGTATACAAAATTCAATATAAGCTGCATCGCATAAGTAGTTTGTGTAGATGATGCCACGTCAAAACTACACAATATGTTTTACTTACCGAAATTTATTACAATGGAAAGTGATCACTACGCTAATTGTCATCATCATCATCGCTAGTGTTAACCTCAACCTCTGTTTGTAGATCTCCATGTCTGGAACTCTTTAATTGCAACCAAACGTCAGTCATGGTTGGTCTCTTCCTTCCGCTAAGATTCAGACACCTTTTTGCGAGGTTTGCGATAACCATGACTTGTCCGAGCTTACAGTCATTTCTTATTCGAGAATCTATAATGTCGAAAACTTTATTCTCTCTTACGGCGAGATTGAAGTAAGCGGCCAATGTTCTGTTTTCCCCAAACCGCTGGAAAGAAACAGGTTTTTCGCCAGTGATGAGCTCAACAAGCACAACTCCAAAACTGTAGACGTCGCTCTTGTCCGTAAACTGGCTGGATTGATAGTACTCGGGATCAACATATCCTGGAGTACCTATAACCGCAGTTGTCAGGTGAGTTTGATCAACGCTTATAGACCGTGAAGTTCCAAAATACGAAACCTTGGCTCGGTAATTCTCATCTAACAGTATGTTTGCAGATTTTATGTCTCTGTGATAAATCGGAGATGCCGCAGCCGAGTGAAGGTAGGAGAGAGCTCCCGCGGTGTCTATGGCAATTCGCACACGTAACTCCCACGTGATTAATGCGTGATCATCCTCTTCATGAAGAAGTTGGAAAAGGTTTCCGTTGGGAATGAACTCGTAAACAAGCAGGGGCACCTCTGTTTCAAGACAGCATCCTAATATATTCACGATGTTGCGGTGGTTGATCTGAGAGAGTAAGCAAACTTCGTTTATGAACTCTTCGAGCTTATCTTGATCCACGACCTTAGATTTCTTTACCGCTACGATCCTACCATCAGCAAGCATCCCTTTGAACACTGTTCCTTGCCCACCATGACCAAGCACTCTGTCTAAACTGAAGTTCTCTGTAGCTTTCTCCAATTCTTTAGAGCTGAATACAATTGCTTTCTCTACGTAGCCTTCTCTTGAGGCCAATTGTTGCTGCAACAGAAGACCTCCATTTCGCTTAAAGAACTTTTTCATGCGGTTGGTCTTTCTATACTTCTTAATAACGATGTATAGCCATATTCCAACGCCCACCACTAACACTGTCAAACCTATGCTGACCCCTGCAAGTGTTATCAATTTCGTCAATTGTCTTACCGTTTTAGTGATTAAATGAAATGTATTAATTAAAAAAACAAACGAATACGTACATTCACTCCCACATCATCAATAAATTACAATGTTATTAATTTATGAAATTCACTACTTTAACCCAACAAAACTTATTTTTAAAACATGTTTTTATTTAAACCAACTATCACCCAGTCAAGAAACAATGTACAAATTTCTTTTAAATCAGAGCATTTTACAATGATCAAGTCATGTTTTACTCTTTTAAACCAAGATACAGTGTCATATTGTGTAATGTATCCCAATATCTATATATATATATAATATTTTACATTTTAATTTTCAGTTGTAGTATCATATCGTAATGTGTTGAATTTTTTATTTTTTCCAGTACTAGTTTTTTTTTTAATTTAAATTTAATCTACGGTTAAGTGTATGATCTTCCCTTCTTTTTTGGTTAACAAATTAGTCAATCATCATTAACTATCTTATTATATAAAACTTAGTAACTTAGCAGGGAATCTGTAAATATTAACTTAACAAAAATAGTCAAGCGTTCAAGATGTTTAAAACCTTTTCTACAGTTATTGGGCAATAAAATTTATAAAAAAACTTTGGCTAGTTTCTCATGGAAAAGATTAAGATATATTAAAGAAAATATTTTTAAAATGTTAGAAATTGAATTTGATTTGTTTTGAGGGTTTAGAATTTAAAGGTGAAAGCAGAAAATGCAGTTTGTTCTATGGGAACAATGAAAAAAATTATAAACTATACGTTGAAGTAAAAAAGGTTGGAAAACATGAGGCAGAAGTGTAACTAATTCTTTTTTCATGAAAAGTAAGTTGAACAAAATTTATATTTGCTGAATAGTAAAATTATTAGTTTTAGAAGTGAAGATGTGACAACAAATTTTTTTAAAAAGTGATCTTTATTTAAGGAGAAAAATTTAAATAAAGTTACTAGATTTACCTATATAGATTGCTAATGTTTTACTCTTCTTGGGCACACATCGATAGGCACCCGGAATGTTCTGACAAATTTCGCCGCTTTTAGTACAAAGGCCGGGACGTCCATCATCTTTGAGCTGTTTACACTCATCAACATCTAGATGAAAATGAAAATTCATGAAATTAATAAATAATATGATATGCTTTTAATTTAACTTTGCAGTCGTTTAGAAGGTAAGGATTACCCTCGTAACCATTCATACAAGCACATCCTACGTAGAGCAGCTTATCACTGGCTACCCACTCGCAGTAGCAAGGGTTAGAGTAAAAGTCGTAACGGTTTTGGCGGCACCCCAAGGATTCTTCAAACGAAAGATTAGACGTAATAACTTGCCACTTTAGCTCAATTGTAGCATATTTCCCAGCGTGAAGCTTTTTCGCATCAGTTCTGTTGGGCCACAGTGAGGGTTGGCCATATTCATCGGTTAAGAACGCTACACTGCACTCTTGTCTTGTTTCGTTACCGTCGTTGCTCTCTATTTTCACGCCAATTACTCGACCGACGTCTGCAGGTGTACTTGCATTGCAGCATCTATAGCCAGAGCAGCTTGTTTTTGAGTAAATTTGTAGTATTAGGTCATGATCTATATCACAAATGGAGACGCATCCAACAATTCTGGGATCAATATTCGTTAGTGTAGCCTTGCTGTTGCACCCAAAAGACACGAGTGTGTTATTTTCGCTGATGGAAAAGGGGGTTCCCGTGAAATTCAGAAGCTCTTTCAAGTTTTGTCCATTCGCCCCAGAACACCCCACAGAAGTTATTTCCGTTTTGATGCGGAGTGTTCCATGCGGAAAGGACGACCCGTAAATATTTACTGGTCTCGGATGGTCGATTTGCACCACTTCTTTCTTTATACTAGGCAGATACGGGACGGAGGTAGACTGGTTGCATTGGACTTCGTACGAGGGGTTGAGGTAGCAATCCTTTCCGATCCCAAAAGGGTACGGTATCGAGACCTTTCCACAATGAGTGGGACAAGAGCTCGAAATGGTGAGCTCTTCTGAACTAGTATTCAAGACAAGTAGTAGAACACACAAACGAATCCAGTGAACACACTTCATTTACTTTTTATCTTTTTTTTTTTTTGGTTTTTGTTTTCTTTGTAATTTTGTTTTCACTTGTCCACTCTCTACAACTCTTCTTAAATATATGGTGATTTTTCAGTGAGATCATCCCATGAAATAGAAATTTAATATATGTGGAAAATTGGCCCAAACCTCCCCCCGACATACCACACAATACACTACGGGGAGTATGGTGATAGCATCCTCAAAACCTAATGTCATGGTTTACTTTTTTCACACGTTTGCGTTTTAAATTGCTACGACGACCTAGAAAGAAACATGTCCTTAATTACAGTGTGTGTTATGTTTAGGTGCAGCAGATTTCAAAAGTCTCTTATCATTTACTCTGAATCACGTGTCTTGTTAAATTGATTCCCTGGACTTGGTGTAAGACTGTAAGTCAATGGAACTAGTGAGAATAAATTACAGACATCAATGTGCTTATACGCTCAACTAATAAACACGAAAAGTTATGATCTAGAAAATAATTTGTTTTTACTTTTAACATTAAATGCCAAAATCTATATTAAAACCAACGATCTCTTCTTAATCCATCGCTTTATTAGTTCTCCTTACTTTCGTTGTTAATCAAACTAATAACGTTGTAATGGTTACTTATTAGAGAACTATGCTTTCATACTCAGTTAATATCTCTTTTTATTGTTTGTAGTCTGTACTTTGTAGTATATATTGCGTAGTTTATGTTGATAGACCCTTTGTTGATCACTCCCCTATCCAACTCTCGTTAGGCAATACAAACCGATTCATTATTGTCAATAAACTTTTTACACATCTAATCTCTTAGGTTAAGTGAGTAAATCTCTAGCATTGATTGATTCAAGCATTTCAACTACATCTCTCGATAGCAAAACACCCTAGATCTAATCTCAATCTCTCGGTCTATTGATAGCATTAAGAACACCAATCTAGAAAAGAACTTATATAAGATAAACAACCAAGCTAAGACATCCTAACCGATCAAGAACACATAATTGTCTATCCCGTCCCTAGAAACTTTGTTTCACTACTCAGATCTCATTGCAGAAAACATAAAAACAAAGACAAACGAAAATTGCATTGTATTGAAAATAGGATAGAAGTAAAAGAGTACAAAGTCAAATCTAAAAGGATAGCAAAAGAAATGTAAAATAAATCCTAACAAAGTGGAAAAAGAGTTTGAGTCGCTCAGTCTCTCGTTCACAAGCTCTCGCTCTCTGTTCTGAGTGTCTACGGCGTGCTAGGGAGAGAGGAAGAAGAGGGGGGTTTATATATGAAAACCCTTTTAACCTAGATTCCCAGTCCTGCCCGAGGGTCTGCTCGATGAGGTGCACGAGGATGAGGTCGGGTTACTCCTCGGATAGGTCTTCGGGTTGTTCTTCCTGTTCTTGGATCCTCTTCAATCGGGTTGAGGTTCGGACTGTTCTTCCTGCTCAATAGCTCCTTCGGGTACATGCTCGGATTTGGCCTTGTTTCTCCCCATTTTAGGCTCTAAAGCACCTATTTTCATCCAAAATGTGCAAATACAAGAATGCAACACCCGAAATGGCCTAAAAGCGAATTCCTACTGTTAATGACCTAAAAATGCTAAGGTTAGGGTATATATAATGCAAAATATGAACAAAAAAGGATGATTAAAACATATAAGTTAGAGAGTTATCAGACCCCCAAACTTAAATCTTGTTAGTCTTCTAGCAAGGAAGTAGGAGGATGCGGTTAAAAGCACTCGGGGGTCTTCATCTTTGGTGCCATTGGTAAATCCTTGAAAAGAAAAAAAAGCTAAACTCGAGATCAATAGGGTTAGTTCCCGAAAATCTTAAAGCACTTTGAGTTTGAGAGAGAGAGAAGAAATAAGAAGAAGGAAGTTTAAAAGCACTTATTGATTTTTTTTTGTCTTGGGAAGGAAGGGGTTGGTCTTCTTAAATAGGAAGGGCTGCCGCTAGGGTTTCACCGAGAGTGGGCTAGGGTTTTGTGGAATTCGGACTCCACTCACCACCCGAGTGGGAACACGAGCAGGCGCGTCGGGTACGGGTTCGGGTTGAGCCTCGGGTTCCCAAAAATTCCCTTTTTCCTTTTTCTCCTTTTTTTATATATATGTAAAAGTAGAAAATAAGACAAAATGAATAAAACCAAACCAAAAGAAAATAAAGAATACCTTTGGGACTTCCTCCCAAGTGAGCTTGTTTTAAGTCACTAAGTTTGACTCTTCATGCTCTTCAAGCATGGGTTTTAGGAGGGAGAGGTTCTAGAATCATCTCCACTGTAGCAAACTGATTTAATGAATTTTCCAGCTCTTGTCCAGGTTCCACAGCAAATGTAGTGTTGACTTCCTTGTGCTGCTTGAATCTTCTTTGCTTTGTCTTGGTGGAAAAGACTTGACCATCAATGGTTGGCCTTTTAATTCCTTTCTTGATGCCAAATTCCATTTTGAAGTGCTCTTCATGCTCAATTCTGATCTTCCCTTGTTTCACATCAATCACTGCTCCTACTGTTGCCAAGTATGGTCTTCCTAGGATCAGTGGATCGTCTGGTTCCTTATCCATATCAAGGATCATGAAATCAGTAGGAACTTCCACTCATCCAATCCTGAGAGGCAAGTTTTCCAGGATACCAATGGGGTGTCTGATTGTTTTATCAGCTAGAACCAAGTACAAACTACTCGGTTTAAAACTGTTGAACCCCATCATGTTGGCAACTGATAGTGGCATGATGCTGACTGAAGCTCCCAAATCGCATAAGCAGTTGTTGAAAATCCTAAGGCCTATTGAACATGGCAAAGTGAAAGAGCCAGGATCCTCCAGTTTTTCCTCAATTCGTAGTTTAGGATCTAAACACACTCCACTCCTCAGAATTGCATTCCCAATCTCCTTAACAGCTTCCTTAACCTCAATCTCCAGCTGAGCTGTTTCCTTGATGATTTTCTCTCGAAAGCTTAGGAGGTGGGGCTTTTCGCTTAGCCATACGCTCTGCAAGCTCCTCTAATTGGATGTCAAGAGCAGCTCTGAACCTTTCCTCTAATTCTCCTTCCTCAGCTTCAGGCAGTTGAGGTTGATCTGTCATCTGAACGTCGATGGATCATCCAATCACCATCCTTGGGTACACCATTGGGTTCAGCTTTGAGTGATGCATTGGTTAGCGATTCTTGAGCCGGTGCTTGATCATCAACTCGATCAGCCTCCTCGGGTGACGGATCGGGTTCATATTCGGATATGTAGTATTGATACTCATTCATCCCATAGTGATCCATATCCTCCTCATCTTGAACATCACTTTCCTCAATGAGGTAGTCCTCAAAATCATCATAAAAAAAATGGCTTGGGCAATGGCATAATCTTTTGGGTTCTGAACAGCTTTACCCGGAAGCTGGTTGATTTTCGGAGGTGGTTGGGTGTTGTGGTGGCCTTCTAGGTATCTCAGCTTAGTGTTGAGGGAGTCATACTTGGCGTTCAAGTCATTATACCCAGAGTCGATCTTGTTGCTCATCTCTGTGAACCGTTTTGCATTGTCCATAGCAGGCGATGCTTGATTTTGTATCATCTGCTGAATTAGTCCGTGTAGGTCAGCTTCGTGAGATTGGTTCTGCGGGCCTTGCTGTGGTAGGAATCAAGGTGGTGCAATCGGTTAGTTGTAATTGTCAGAATACTGCTGCTTAGGAGCGTAGCCTTGATTGTATTGGACAAAAGGCTTTTGCTGGCCTTGGTTCCCTTGGACTGCGGATGGGTAGATTTGGTCTTGAGGATTTGCAACATTCGGGTTACAATATGACAGATTCGGGTTTGGTTTGTAGTTGTTGTACTCTTTGTTGTAACCTCCTTGGTTGTTGATGTAGTTCACATCCTCTAGCTGAGCACTCTCCCCATCTTGTTGTTGAAACTGTTCTTCCTCTGAGATGGCATGTACATGTTGTTGCTGGTTGAGGAGCTTATCAAGCTTGTCATTGAGGGCTTTCATGTCTCTCTTGTACTTGGCATCATCCTCTCTAGTAGAGCGCATAGTGCGATCATACTTCTCATTGTAATGTCCATCAGATTCAACCAAGTTCTCCACTAGATCCCACAACCTTCATCAACATCCGTGTTGAGGAAGTTACCATTACTAGCGGTGTCTAGCAACATCCTTATCTTAGGGACTACACCTCGGTACAAAGTACTTAGCAATGAAGCATTGCTGAATCCATGATGAGGGCATCTGCTTGTGTATCCCTTGAAACGTTCCCAAGCTTTGTTGAACGTCTCATTGATTTTCTAAACAAAGCTGGATATGTCATTTCACAGCCTTGCGGTTCTGGAGTTGGAGAAGAATTTGGCTAAAAACGCATTCTTGCATGCTTCCCAAGTGCTGATGGACTGCTTGGGGAGTGATTTCTCCCAGATGTGTGCTTTATCCCCCAAAGAAAATGGGAAAAGCAAGAGTTTGAATCCATCTTCAGTAACTCCGTTTATCTTGGTGAGGCTACAGAGCCTATCAAACTCATCCATATGGTCCAATGGGTCCTCCATTGGCAATCCATGAAACTTGTTGCTTTGTATCATCTGGATGAGACTACTCTTTATCTCAAAGTTGTTGTTTTGAACAGCAGGTGGCACAATGCCATGTCTCTGAGTGTGAATAGATGGAGCATCTTCTGCTCCTATGTTGGTCCTATCTTGAGTAGTTGGTGGACCATTCTGATTATTCATGATCTCCTCAATTGTTGGTGTTTGTGGTTGATGTACTTGTTGTTGACGGAGTAACTTTGGTCTGTCGATGTTTTCGATGAAAGGACTCAAGTATTGGCTACCCTTGGATCGTGTTTGCATGCACAATCAGTTGACCCAGTGAGTACACGAAGGTCAACCCGATCCAAGTGATCGAGTGACGGGTCGGATGGGTACTCGGGTTGTTCCTGAAATGCAAAACAATCAAACACAAAAGTAAACAAGTCAGCTCCGAACCAAAGTAGATAATAGAACTTGATCTAGCAAGTGCTGAAATCTTAACGTAGCAAATTAAAGTCAACCAAATGGCAACAACGCCAAATTGATAACAGGTTTTTCACCCAGGGTATCAATTCCCTATGCAGTTGTAGTAAAAAGGGTTATCAATCCAAATGGTTGTTCTGCTAGCAGATGAGATATGATCAGAACTATGCAAGTCAAGCAAAGCAATAAATGGGTTTGATCTAACAATCCTAAAACAGTTAAAAGAAATTAAAAAAACAAGAACCACACGACCTAAGTACTCGATGGAAGCATTCGAGTACAGGATCGGGTGAAGTGATCAGGTAAACAAGAAGAAGGATGAACAGCTCGAAGGTATACACGAAACTGGTGATCGAGTACCAGTCCGGGTAAGGGATCGAGTTACGAATAAAAACGTAAACAATCAAGATGCGAAAGCTCTTAAGGATTGGGTAATCGACTCCTAAATGTTTCTGACCAGTATGGATGTCCTACATGCCTCAAGAAAATATTCCCTAGACAATGAATCTCTAAAATCTTGTTAAAACACTCTCGTGATAGAAACAATCAACCTTGATCACTCCCTTACCCAACTCTCGTTGGAGAAATATGACCAAGCAGGCAATACAAACCGATTCATTATTGTCAATAAACTCCTTACACATCTAATCTCTTAGGCTAAGTGAGTAAATCTCTAGCATTGATTGATTCAAGCATTTCATCTACATCTCTCGATAGCAAAACACCCGAGATCTAATCTCAACCTCTCGGTCTATTGATAGCATTAAGAACACCAATCTAGAAATGAACTTATATAACATAAACAACCAAGCTAAGACATCCTAACCGATCAAGAACACATAATTGTCTATGTCATCCCTAGAAACTTTGTTTCACTACTCAGATCTCATTGCAGAAAACATAAAAAACAAAGACAAACGAAAATTGCATTGTATTGAAAATAAGATAGAAGTAAAAGAGTACAAAGTCGAATCTAAAAGGATAGCAAAAGAAATGTAAAATAAATCCTAACAAAGTGGAAAAAGAGTTTTAGTTGCTCAGTCTCTCGTTCAGAAGTTCTCGCTCTCTGTTCTGAGTGTCTGCGGTGTGCTAAGGCGAGAGGAAGAAGAGGGGGTTTATATATGGAAACCCTTTTAACCTTGCTTCCAAGTCCTGCCCGAGGGTCTACTCGATGAGGTGCACGAGGATGAGGTCGGGTTACTCCTAGGATAGGTCTTCGGGTTGTTCTTCCTGTTCTTGGATCCTCTTCGATCGGGTTGAGGTTCGGACTGTTCTTCCTGCTCAATAGCTCCTTCGGGTACATGCTCGGATTTGGCCTTGTTTCTCCCCATTTTAGGCTCTAAAGCACCTATTTTTATCCAAAATGTGCAAATGCAAGAATGCAACACCCGAAATAGCCTAAAAGCGAATTCTTACAGTAAATGACCTAAAAATGCTAAGGTTAGGGTATATATAATGCAAAATATGGACAAATAAAGATGCTTAAAACATGTAAATTAGAGAGTTATCACCTACCCAACTCTTGTTGGAGAAACATGACCAAGCAGGCATTACAAACCAATTCATTATAGTCAATAAACTAATTACACATCTAACCTCTTAGGCTAAGTGAGTAAATCTCTAGCATTAATTGATTCAAGTATTTCAACAACATCTCTCGATGGCAAAACACCCTAGATTTATCCTCAACCTCTCGGTCTGAAAATAGCATTAAGAACATCAATCTAGAAAGGAATTTATATTAAATAAACAATCAAGCTAAGACATCCTAACCGATCAAGAACTCATATTTGTCTATCACATCCCTAGAAACTTTATTTCACTACTCATATCTCATAGTCGAAAGCACAAAAACACAAATGAATGAAAATGCATTGTATTAAAAATAGGATAAGAGTAGTAGAGTACAAAATTGAAATCTAAAAAGAATAGCAAAATAAACAAAAACGAATCTTAACAAAGTGGAAAAAGTGTTTGATAACTCAGTCTCTCTCTCAGAAGCTCTCGCTCTCTATTCTGAGTGTATGCGGCGTGCTAGGGCGAGAGGAAGAAGAGAGAGATTTATATATGAAAACCCTTTTAACCTAGTTGCTCAGTCCTGCCCGAGGGTCTGCTCGATGCGGTGCACGAGGATCAAGTCGGGTAGGTCTTCGGGTTGTTCTTCCTGCTCTTAGATCCTCTTTGATCGGGTTGAGGTTCGGACTGTTCTTCTTGCACAATAGCTCCTTCGGGTACATGCTCGGGTTTGACCTTGTTTTCTCTCATTTTAGGCTCTAAAGCACCTCTTTTCATCCAAAATGCACAAATGCAAGAATGCAGCACCCTAAATGGCCTAAATGCAAATTCCTACAATTAATGACCTAAAAATGCTAATGTTAGGGTATATATAATGCAGAATATGGACAAAAAGGGTGTCTAAAACATGTAAATTAGAGAGTTATCACTAACTGTCTCAGCTTCTTTGCTTCTGAATCGAGATATATTGACCACCATTTGTTGTGACATATGCATCATTTATTGATGAAGAATGGTCATTCATTTACTGTAGCCATCTGTTAACTGATCATCTTCATGATTTAGAGTTATCAATAGTATGTATTGGCAAGGGCATTCTATGTTTGCCAGTTGAGTACTTTTTCTCCTTGACTTAGCTGGTCAAGACCAGCAGAGTTGACAGCTCTTGAGAGTATCTTCTGGTTATATGCTATATTGTCTTTGATGAAGTCTTCTAGCGGAGGGAAATCTTTAAAATGTACCATCATGATTTGTTTGGGTTTGTCATGTCGTTGATACTAGGCTTTTACTCTATCCTAGTAGGTCTCAATTAACCTTATGCAGTTGTAATATCGAAGGTGTCAATCTAAATGGGAATTTTGCTAATCACTCAAGATGCAATCAATATAACAAAAGTCTAGCAAATTCAAAGAGAGTGTTTATCTAACAACATAGAGTGAACAAGATGCAGGAATATAACTAGTTTGCAAAACAAGAAGCTAACATGCAGTAACAGGAGAGAGCATAAATGAGCTAAGCATGCAGAGACTAACAAGCAAGCTATTACAACATAATAATGGACAAGCTTAAAGATGCAGAAACAGTTAGATGATAAAGGTCCTAAGGATGGAGGTACTTGATGTAGGCAGAGTTACTTAGTCTATAGAGTGTTTAACATACCACAATCAAGCTATCCCTAGACAATGAACATCATAGCTTATCTAATCCAATATCTTGACAGAAGCTACTCAGACTCAATCACTTCCAAACCTAACTCTCACTAGAGAAACATGATCAAGCAAGCATTACAAACAAGTACATTCACGTCAACAGACACCCTAGACATCTAATCTCTTATGCTAGGAATGTAAGTTTTTGGAACTAGCTTGTGCAGACATTTCATCAAACACTTGGTAGGTGCTGAAATGTCTAAGACTTATTTCCAATTGATCAGAGAGAAACTAGCAAATCAAATTCTAGTCCAAAAGGGAAACATATAAATCCAAGCTTAAAAACCCTATATACTAAGATTTTCCATCTAATCTATCCCATCCTCAAGAACCCTAATTCACTACTCAAGAACAGTCATCATCAAAAACCCATACATCATTAAAACAAGCATGATTAGATAGATAAAGATGAGATAAACAACTTTGTAGAAGAAATCAAATGCAAAAACTAAATAGATTAAGATAAATTTTGATTACAAAATCAGAAATATTTTTGGTGGCTACAGATAAACCCTAGGATAAAAGCAATCTCCTTTGAGTAAAGGCTTAAAAGTCTATTTATAACAAAACATAGGAAGCCCTAAAACATAAAACGACAAGATAAATAAGCAGTTCATGAACGCCTCTTGGATGCGTCGGTCGAGATGCGTCTACGACGTCCGATCGAGTCGGCAATATCTATGACCACCTTGGATGCTCGATCGAGTCGCAAAACTTGTTCTTCTGCTGGTTGTCTTTCTCCCATTCGATCAATTGTGTTTGGGACGTCTTGATCGAATTACGTCTTGAGTGTGCTCAGGAATCACCTCTTGGGACGTCTCTGATTGGCTTGGAACAACCAGCATTAGAAAGATAACTTCATTTCCTACAACTTTGATGATGACATCGGAAGCTGAATCCCAACGGAGGATTTTCATTTGACTCGATCAATTAGGTGGAGGGACTTCTAAGTCGGGTCGCTGGGTAACGCAGATCGAGTTGCTGGTCATCCATGACTGCAAGTCGAGTTGTTGGACTGCTTTCCTGATCCCTGTTTGCTTTTGATGGTTTTCACATCTCCTAAACACCTGAAATAACTCCAATATGCAAGATGCATGCAAGACCAATGCAAAGACTACCTAAATATGCATATTATACAAAAGAGACTAAAAACAATGCAAAACAATGAGTTCAGATAGCAAAATGAATGAAAAATGAATGATAAAAGAGCGTAAAATATATACATATCATTCGTTCTGAATATTGGACAAGAAAGTCATATTTTCCATCATCAAGTGGGCCGACAGTGGGATCTCCCTGAGATATATTTTGTAAAGAGGATCTTCCTTCTTTCGCCTTCTTTGATATGTCTCATCGTTAGATTCATAGTCTGTTACAGTACATGCAATACATGAACACACCTCAAAATATTGATGGCCATTCTCATCCATAAAAGGATAAACAATTGTTCTGTCTTGACCAAAAGAGAGTGGTTGAGGAATCTGCCGCTTTTTTGGACCATGAAATTTGTGTTCATCAATTTGGATGGCAAATTGGGTGAACAATTGCCTTCAGAATGATGATGATGATCTTAATTTCTCGAACTTGATTTCAGTTGTACCATCATTTTAGAAATGAAAGCTAACTCCAGATGACTGGACAGAAGTTTGAGTCGCCTGATGCATTTTTTCGTAGCTTGTAACCCATGATTATGGTAACCAACGACACATTCGTAGTTCTTCATGAGAAATGTTTTGAGGAATCTGAATGGAGTTAGGTGATTGAGACGCAGTTGTAATTTCGAGATACAGAGCTTCATCAGATGAGGGTAAAACAAGATCAAGAGCATGATCTTGGATTCTGTAGAAAATTTGATGGTGTAAGGTTGCTACAACACTTTTTTCTTGCATTGGTGCACCAACGAGTTGTAGTTAATCATCTTCAGTAGATTTGGATTTTGTAGAGAAACATTAAAATTTGGAAATAGTGTTATAGAAACAGTTCATGCGTTGTTGAAAAAAAAATAGTTCATGCATTTAATGTTGTCTGAACCGTTCTGATGCAAGCTTGTTGGTATGATTTGAGTCTTGAATCTACCAAAGCTATGTGCGCTAAAACTGGTAGCGTGTAAGGTTAGACCGATTAGTACGATCCCAAAATGGAGATGAGTGTATCCTTGTTGTTGCTAGAGCCGGAGTAAATTCTCAAGAATATTGACTGAGATGAATTTTTCTTCTTCAGTGGCTGGGACTTGGCATGATGAAAATTTGCTGGACTGGACATACTCCATGACATTTCGTGATGAGGACGGTCGAATGAGCTCATGCACACCTCTGATAGAAAAAGCACTAGGCTTTTTGGCGAATATTCATACAGATTTATGAGTGGAAGGTTGTTTCAAGAAGTTGATATCTTAAAACATATTCGATTTCATAAAGAGAACTTATCTTAGAGGATTAAGAACAACTTTTTCTTTTTGGTAAAGTAGAGATTGCGAGAGAATCAATAGCCAAAAGATTTAAGGTAGACATGAGAAATGAAAGAATGTTTTCCAGAACATTCAAAACAATTAGCCATAAACATATGCATCGAGGATTATAATTGAATTGTCTAATAGAAATTCAAGTTTAGGTATCAGATCATTGGCATCGATCATAACTAATCTTGCATTGACAACTTGGTAAATCCATAGTTGGATATGTTCTCCCTCCAAAATCTATATTTTTGTGAAGATTGCATGATTTCTTGAAACAATCACTACGAATTTAAACTTAATTTAAATTAATTTTCTCCCATATGAAACTTAAATGCATTTTCGTGGTAATTTAAAAATCAGATTAATTTATCTTCTTTGCCAATTTTTTGTTTAACCCAACATGTCTCTCCAGTCTCCACTCTAAACATCAACTTTTTTTTGTAAACCAATGTTTGTTTTTGTAAGTGAGACTTCTTATTTGAAAATGCTATATGCTGTAAATTTTAGGAGTATTGACTATTGAGAACAACAAAATTTTAATTTTTGTTTTAACTAGATTTTAATCCTAGACTAGTGAAACTAGTTATTGAAATTGAGTACGAAAAACATTCATTGTTAGATTGGATATGAAAAAACAAGGTGGAACTTAAAGAAGAAAAAAATGATTTGAAAAGTTTGGTCATGTGGCAAAACTATTTGAGTTCATGAGCAAAAATGAATCTGTGAAAATGTTTTCTGTATTTCTCAATCGTAACAAACTATACAATTGTGTATTATATACACTAAACCGATCTAAACCAATTCCTATTAAACCGGGAATTAATCTAATAAGCTTAACTAATATATACAATCTAATACCCCCCTCAAGATGGAGATGAGTAAATGTTAATGACTCCCATCTTGCCTATGTTGTTTCGAAACGGAGTCAGATGTAAAGTTTTGGTTAAGATGTCAGCAAGTTGATTGTCAGTGCGAACAAACATGGTCTTGAGGACACCATCTTCAATCGCTTCTCTAACCTTGTGACAATCAAACTCTATATGTTTCGTGCGCTCATGATAAATCGAGTTACTCGCAATGTAGAGAGTCGCCTGGTTATCACAATACAAATAAACTGGAAGAGAGAAAGGTACCCGTAGAGCCTTCAAGAGGTAGGTAAACCACAACAACTCCTTAGTTATCACACTCATGGCTCTATACTCGGATTCAGCAGAGCTCATCGAAACCATATCTTGTTTCTTGGACCTCCAAGACACCAGTGACTGGCCTATGAAAATCGCATATCCAGTAACTGAGCGCCTATTGTCTGGACAAGCTCCCCAATCTGCATCAGAGAATCCTCGAAGCGAGAAATAATCATCCTTTCCATAGAATAAGCCTTGGCCGATGGTACCCTTTAAGTAGCGAAGTACCTTATGTGCAGCTTGGAGATGGAACTTACGTGGAGCAGAGGAGTATTGAGCTACTTTAGACACAGCAAAAGAAATATTTGGACGGGTGATAGTCAGATATTGAAGTTTCCCAATCAATCTCCTATATTGCTTCGTATCCGTAAGAAGTTCAAGAGTAGGATCAGTAGGTTTTGCAAGCTCAATAATATAATCTTCATCACCCTCAAAGTCCTGTTTAACCATCTTCTTCTTCTTTCGTCGAGAGAAACTGGTAAAAGACATTTGTTGGTCTGGCTTCATGGGAACAGCAGAAGGTTTGCAATCTGAAAATCTGGTAGTCTCTAACAAGTCAAGAACATATTTTCGTTGAGTGAGACAGAATCTTTCATCATTCCTGGCGATTTCAATGCCAAGGAAGTATTTAGGAGGACCAAGATCTCGAAGTTGGAAGACTGAACTTAGTTGATCACGTAGATGGTAAGCCATAGTAGCATCTGTAGTGGCAATTAGAATATCATCTACGTATACCAAAACTACCAAGAAATGACCATTTGCTTCCTTCACGAAAAGAGTATGATCACCATGACATGTCTCGAAGCCAAATCCCACAAGAGTAGTCTTGAACTTCAAAAACCACTGTCTCGACGCCTGTTTGAGACCATAAATCGATTTATGTAACCTGCAAACAACATTAGGAGAGAAAATTTCTCCTTGTAACTCAGCATAACCTGGTGGTAGCTTCATATAGATTTCCTCATCGAGGTCACCATTCAAGAATGCATTAGAAATGTCTAATTGATGTAAAGACAATTGCATCTTGGGTGCGAGAGAAAAGATGTCAGTGAAATTGATTCCCTCTCATTGAGTGTATCCCTTCGCCACCAGTCTAGCTTTATATCTCTCAATACTTCCATCAGCATGGTACTTGATCGTAAATACCCATTTGCAACCTACAGCCACTTTACCAGTAGGTAAATTGCAAACACTCCAAGTTCTGGTTCTTATAAAAGCATCAATCTCCTTTCCTGCAGCATCAACCCATACCTTGTCCAGCCTAGCTTCTGAAAAATTCTTAGGGATTTTTGACTTTGCAATGGCATTAATAAAAGTACAGAAAGGCTGAGATAAGTATGAATAACAGATATAGTTTGCAAGTGGATATGGAGAAGTATTAGTATTAGTAAGAGTATTATTATTATAACAATGAAAGTCCTGCAAATGGGAAGGCAGTTTTCTCTGCTTGGTTGGTTGAAGGTCAGAAGGAACAGAAACCAGAGAAGATGTCTCATCATGATTGTGAGGAGCATCAAAAGATGATTGCACTAAAGACATGTTCATCTGTGATTTTAGCAGGAAGAGTAATATGAGGAAAGAAAGTCTTTGCATCATCCGAGATAGTGGATGATGCAAAAGGAAATATATCCTCGTAGAAAATGACATGTCGTGAAATTGAAATTGAGTATGTCTCTATGTCTAATAGCTTGTAGCCTTTGTAACCTGAGGGATATCCTAGGAATATGCAAGCCTTAGCTCTAGGGTCAAACTTAGTCCTAGACTTAGGCGAAGTAGAACAGTAACAAAGACAACCAAAAGCTTTTAAACTATGATAATCAGGGATCTTAGAGGTTAATCGTTTGAAGGGTGTCTTGTTGTCTATAACCGGAGAGGGTAACCTATTAATAAGGAAGACCGCTGTAAGAACACAATCACCCCAATACTCTAATGGAACCCCAGATTGAAACATGAGAGCTCTAGCGACATTTAACAAGTGTTGATGTTTCTTTTCTACAACCGAGTTCTGTTCAGGGGTTTCAGGACATGAATGATATGCTTTTATGCCATGCTTCAAATATAAATCAGTAAATTTCAATTCATGAGCATTATCAGACCGCACAGAACAATCTTTAGTATTATATTGAGTTTCTACTAGCTTTAAGAAACCAGGAAAAACGTTTATAACATCAGATTTCTGTTTAAGCATGTACAACCAATAGCACGACTAAAATCATCAACAATTGTCAAGAAATACCTATAACCATCAACTGTTGGAACAGAAAAGGGACCCCAAGTATCAATATGAATTAATTCAAAGAGTTTTTCTCTTATATGATTCAACGATTTAAAAGGTAAATGCTTTTGTTTTGATAAATGACAAACATGACAATGTGTTTTATCTTTATTTATTTTCGACTTGGATAGTAACAATACATCATAAATAGAATCTATCTTAGCAATAGATGGGTGTCCTAACCGTTTATGCCATATATCTGTATTAACTGAAGAGACAGAACAGACTGACTTACCAGGAAAAGAAGAACTAGAAACATTAACAAGGGTTTTATCCAAATGCAGAACGTATAAATTCGCAACTTGACTACCTTTGCCAATCATTAGGTCCTGACTAAGAGCCTGTATCACACAATCATCAGAAGTAAAGCTGACTTTAGACCTCAAAGATTTTGTGATTACACTAACACTCAACAAGTTAAATTTAAATTCAGGAATATGCAACACATTATGTAAGGACAATGCATCTGTAAGCTGTATATAACCGGTTCCTTCTATTTTGACAGTCTGACCATTGGGAAGACGAACAAAGGTTCTATCTAAAGAGCTATAATCAACATAAAGATTTCTCTCATGTGTAACATGGTGACTAGCTCCTGAATCTATGACCTAAGCTCTAAAAGACAACTCAGTTTCATGAAGTATAGAAGAAGTCAACATGTCATAGAAACTGAAATCATATAATGAGAGAAATGTACCAGATATCTGTGAGATAGTTGGTACGGAATTTGAAGTCGAAGCTATGGCTTTATCAGGGCATGAAGTGACACTCGAGGATTGAAGCTTGGTGCTTAGATAAGAGATCATCTGTTGGAGTTTTTCATTCGACATATCTTCACTGAGATTCTCCTTAGGTGTATCTTTAATATCTTCGACATGACCAGTACTAGCCAAGTTAGCACTTCCAACATAGTTGTTCTTCTTTGCCCTTGGATGTCCTAGAGGATAGCCATGAAGTTTGTAGCATTTGTCCGCAGTATGTCCAACACGCGAGAAATGAGAACACTTAGGTTTCTGGAAGTTTCCTTGTGCCATTAGGATTGAATTCTGATCCGGGATCGTAGCTTGAGATTGGAAAGCAGTAGGATTAGAGATTGGTCAAGAAGACACTCCTACAACTCTCTGATTCTCATCTTGATCCAAAATATTGTAGATCTCATTCAAACTTGGTCTTGGCTTCATATTCAGTATTTGATTCCTGATGTTTCCAAAATCATCGTTTCACCCCATAAGAAACGGAATAACTCTACTCGTATCAGTTTCATCAAGCAGCTCCTTAACTTGATCACAATCACATCTCTTCACCGTTCTAGACTTTGAATTGGCTAATTGTTCCCACAGAGTCTTCTTCTTTGTGAAGTAACTGGATAAGTCGAGTGATCCTTGTCTCAGAGTCATCACGGCTTGCTCAAGCTGATATCTCCTCGGAAGGTTGTTCACCTTAAATCGCGTGAACAAATCATTCCACATTCCAACTGCATCTTGATAGTAGAGGATACTATCATAGATCTCTTTATTCACAACATTTAAAATCCATGATTTCACCATGCTATTACATCTACTCCAGATCTTGAATTCATAATCACTTTTGCATGGTCTAGGGATAGATCCATCAATAAAACTAAGCTTGTTCTTAGCTTCTAGACTAATCCTCATAGCAATCGACCAGCTGTTGTAATTCGTATCATCAAGAGTGTGAACCACGATCATCAAACCTGGATGATCAGAAGATTGGAGATTAAATGGATTATCGGATTCTGTTGAGAATCGCGATAAAGATCCTTGAGCTCCATATCCTTCCGATCGAAGAGCACAACGTTGTTTCGCCAAATCATCTTCGGGATCTTCAACAACAGTGGAACCGCGAACGATCCTAGTTGTGGATGCTTCTTCTTCAGGTGTTTCACTTCAATTTCTCAATTTTCCCTCTTTCCACACCATTTTCACTATCAAAAAAGTTGCAGGTGATGTTTCGACGATGATAGAAGCGAATCGACGGTGAGATTTTGAAGAATTTGAAGAAAAACAAAATGAAATCACAAATTTACGCGGAAAAAAGCTCTGATACTATATTTGAGTTCATGAGCAAAAATAAATTTGTGAAAATGTTTTATGTATTTCTCAATCGTAACAAACTATACAATTATGTATTATATACACTAAACCGATCTAAACCAATTCCTATTAAACCGAGAATTAATCTAATAAGCTTAACCAATATATACAATCTAATAAAAACAAATCCTAATTTTCATTACCAGTAGATCATATTTCATATACAGTTAATAGAAACTTAAGTAAATTAAGATTTTCAAGGTTTAGCCAATTAAGGCTTAGCTCAGGACTACTCGTCGTATTTGGTTTTGACTAAATTCCCTAATTACGAATTTTTTTGGAAATAAAAATAAATATATCAACTAACCAAATTAGAGAACACCAAAAAGATAGTTGTACTCTGCATGCCTTTCCCAGATTTACTGTGAGTCAGTCTTCTAATACAAGATAATGCATAGAATAACCAAGTTATAACCAAATAATATATAATAATACAGTATATAGAGAAATATCATACAACCCCTAATTTTTTTTCTTTCTTCCCTTTATTTTTTTGTTGTCAAAAGGCATCATATAACTTATATAGACCAAAGATTTATCGAAGATAACACTACTAAAATACCAAAAAAAAAAAAAAAATTAGAGCAAAAAACATTTCTGTAATGATGACGATGTCCCGTGGGATGCTAAGCCTGATGCTGTCCAGGAGGAGGATACGCCGGTGGAGGAACTGAGGTAAGTCCGGCAGGATTATGCCCGTAACCATGTCCCATGACAGGGGCAGGAGCCGATATAGGCGCAGGCTGAGCCACATGCGTACCATGAGTAACGTGGTAGTGAGATTGCTTAGCTATAAGCTTGTCTTCAGCATGAGCCGCTTTAGCCATATGCATATCCATATTAGCCTCTGCTTCCTTCACCTTTCTCCTCTGGTGCGCTATCTCTTTCTCCTCTTTCGTCCTTGCCATCGCCTGCTCCGCCTATATCATCATCAGTAATACATATATTAATCAAACATTAGTACGTATATAGTCCGATATAACCACACAAAACACATTGTTAATACTCGAAAAAACGTATCAATATAGCTTACTCGGTTCAAATGGCCACGTGTTATAATTTTGGCCACGTGTCCTGGTTCGATTCTCGGGCGTCTATTTAAGGTGCCACGCACGTATAAACGCTTGATCACATACATGCACCGTCTACCGGATTGGTTTAGGCTTCGATGATTATTGAATTTTAGTAAACCGGTTTATGATTTTGGAAGCTAAGGTTGGTCCCTTATCTTCTTCTTCTTTCTTCTTCAACCCTTTGGACTAGTAAAGCCGCGAAATCCAAAATCTCCCCAAAACCATGGCTCTGGTTTTGCCCTGTACATTTTGTACTTCGCTTCAACGGAAGACAATTCCGATCAATCGGCGATATTCTCCGAAACTCCGGCGAGGAGCTACGGCTACGACGTGTGAGTTCCGGATTCCTGTAGAAGTTTCCACTCCATCAGATAGAGGATCGTTGTCTGTTCCTTCTCATAAGGTCACTGTTCACGATCGACAACGAGGAGTGGTTCACGAGTTTGAGGTTCCAGAGGTGAGAGAGTATTACTGATCTTTTGTTGCTTTAATCTCGCTGATTGATTCGCGACACTGTCGAATCCCTAGCTCTCTCATTTGCTGTATCATACAGATGTACTTTTGAGAATGTTCATAGCTTGGATTAGTAGTTATACTTGGAGATGAATGAATGCTTTAGATTTGCGCCTTATTGTAGTCACAAATTCCTATACATTAACGCTAAACGCAATGTATGTTCTGGAGTGTAGAGATCCCCAAGTAGTGTGTGTGTGGATTCAAACTTCCTTGATATGTTTTGAGCAGTTTCTTTCTGGCTAATCTAAATTAGATTTTACTTATAGGTTCAGTTGCTCACTTTCTTTGATTTCCCATGTTCAAAAAAAATGCTGCCTAAGAGCGGAGGAAAGTAGAACTAGATCGATATGAATCAGCTCCTAGTTATGTAGCTATTCTTACGTCTACACATATGGTATAGCGTATTTGAGATAATCCACCTTTGTTGATACATGGAAATCTATTTTGAAATGCAGGACCAGTACATATTGCACTCAGCTGAATCCCAGAACATTACTCTTCCCTTTGCCTGCAGACATGGTACTGTGCTATTTTCATTGACCTGTTTCATTACTCTTCTACAGTGTGTATATGTTTCCTTGTAGTCGACATTTTTCCCATGGTTTGAAAAAGTTTAAAGGTAATGTTGATGATTAGGATACGTCAATCATTAATGGAATTATGTTAGAGCTATATGCATGATATTTGTACCTGTGAGATTTATACATGGTGAAGTATGTTTGGCTAAGCGCTCAACTTAGTTGTACGGGGTTCGTCCACTATTTGAGATTTTGCAATCTTACGTGGCCAGGTTGCTGTACTAGTTGTGCTGTACGTGTAAAATCTGGAGAGCTAAGGCAGCCACAAGCATTGGGAATATCAGCTGAACTGAAGTCCCAGGTAATATCCCTTTTCCTTAAAGCTGGCTAGAGACACGAGTAGGCTGGAATTACGTAGACACTTTGTGTTGGTGAGAGTATGAGTCTGTGAAAACTAGGACCAATTGTTATTGAGTCAATGAAAACAATGCAATTCTTATGCTTTAAACAATTACTGAATTGTAAGGTTGCAGTCCACTAAGTGAACATCTTTGCTTTACATTATTATACAGTTTCGAAGACTTATCTTACTGTTAGCGTTTAGGCAAATGTGTAATGTGTTATAGGTGGAACAAGCTCTTCTACTTACTAAACAATAAGTATATTGAAGTACAGGTTTAAGATGATAATAGGTGTGCTAATCCTTTAGAAAGCATAGTAATTTTGGTACTTAGACCTTAATTTCAAGGTTATCTTGCATTTAAGTCGTGTGGCTTATACATGCAGGGGTATGCGCTTCTTTGTGTGGGTTTCCCTACATCTGACCTTGAAGTAGAAACACAAGACGAGGACGAGGTAGCTTATTATAAGAATTACTCTTCTGAGAATCTAAGAACTGCTACAACAGGTCTTGTATTATACAGTTCATTTCATAATAGTTATACAGTTCTAAATCGTATGACATACACAGGTCTACTGGCTACAGTTTGGCAGATACTTCGCTCGTGGACCAATTGTAAGTTTTCAGAACAAGAAAAATAACTTCGGTTTTTCTCGTTCCAAGTCTTCTAAATCAATCACTCACCAATGACGTAGTGTATCTCGATAAATCGATAGATAGATTTAAAGTTGTTAACTGGAGGCCGTTCACTAGGACTAGTAATGGATTTGATGTTGTCAAAAAGATCAAACTTTAACATTATTATTATGAGGATTCAAAATGAGTTAAAGTTCTTTTAGTTTGCATTAGCATTGGTCTTTTAACAGTTTATCAATGTTACACTGCAGGAAAGAGACGATTACGCCCTTGAACTCGCCATGGGAGACGAATAGAAACAAAAAAGAAGCATGTAAAGTCGCAAAACTTTTTTTATTAGAAGTGACTAGTGAGTGTTACTTTCTTAGTCCTGAATCTCGTTGTGCATCCTCGTAACTCGTAAGTCTCTTAAATGAACTCATTGATATTCCAATAAAAGGTCCCAACAATTCATCATTTAGTGGAGAAGGAAAAACTTATGAACCTTTGCACCAGTAACTCCAAATTCAAGCATAGTTTTTGTTTGCATATCCATAGACTCTAGTTAACTGGTAAGTGGTAACCCTTGGTCCTAAGTAATGGTCAATAATTCAAGTATTGGATGTGGGATACATAATTACATATTCTGTGGTCCATTGTGAGAAGGAAAGGCAATGCTTTTGTGACCGTAAGAGAGATGATGATGATGATAACAATGTGGGCATATATGAAATGCTTTTTGGTATATGTTTCTTTTGTTCCTTTGTTATCTACCGAACTCCTTTATTATTTACTAAGAAGGTCTAGAACATTGCATAGAATATACCTCTTTGATATTTTCTTAGACTTGGTCTCTTTTGACATAACGACACTGAGTTGAAAACCAATTGAAAAACACTCACCAAGCTTTTCTGACATGTCTGTGATGATATGTTCCTGTCTCAACATGTGTGTGCAAAAAAACCCGATAATTTTGGGTCTGATTTTAGTTTGGCAGTTGCTAGAATGCTGTCAGATTTTCAATGGACTACTCTATGTTTTGATGTACTTTTGTTTTTTTTTTTTTTGAGTACGATACATTTTCATCTTGGAGTAATTGTGGTCCGTTTTTTTTTGTGTTTGCGATTGTTTGTCTATGTTGTAAAGTTCATTTGCTCTACTTACTTCGTTTTTTTTTTCTGTGAAGAACTTTTTTTTGTCTAAGCTAAACATAATTAATTGTCATTTTCTTGTGTTCTATTATTTGCGTTTCGTGTGTGCAATTTTCATATTATACTATATGATTTTTTGTAACTATTTTCCCCGTTTCACAATAAAATTTCATGTTAGGTTTTTTATTTTAAAATAATAACATCGTTTTCGAATTTTAATGTAAATATTTATATAAAAGTATATAGAAATTGTTCCTAATGAAAATGAATTAAAAGATGACAAAATAAAATTTACAAATTTTTTTTTTTTTTTTTACAACAAAGAACTAGATTAGTTCAAATATATCAATTAGAAAGTATATTGTTTACATAGATAACTAAATGCGGTCTAACATGTGTACAATGTATCAGCTTATCCGTTTTATCATTCTGCGATGGGGAAACTTAGACTAATGAAAATGAGAAAAATTCACTCTTGTTTTCTTCTATCTCATCGAAGTAAGTATTGAAAGCAGGCTATTCGGAAGATGCACAATGTGCCAGTTTATCTGTTTTATCATTCTGCAATAGGGAAATTGGGATTAATGAAAATGAGAGGAATTCACCCTTGTTTTCTTCTATCTCATCGAAGTAAGTATTGAAAGCAGGCTATTCGGAAGACGAAGACATCGTCTTCAATTAAATTTTCTTTTTAATAATAGGTATAGTAGAACTTTTTTCTTTTAATATGTGTGGAAAATTTGAAAATTATTGTCTTTTCATATCTTTTGTTAATATGGGTTATGATTTATTTTAGTTTACATTAAAAATGTTTGAAAATCATGTTTGTAAAATAATATGTTTGGTTGTGTTATAATGTTACAAATCTTGTTACGGTGTGCCATATTTATATGCTTTGACTAGTATGGAACAAAAGTTTGGATATCATTTACCTTCCAGTATTTGATATGGTGAGAGATTTTTTTTATTTATTTTGGTAAGTGACGTCACACACTGACATGAAATGTCAAATATGTATCCATTGATAGATTTGGCTGCCGAAATTCTTGAATTTTATTTTTACACTTATCCCTTAAGAATTAATTGACTAGTCAAAGATAGCATTAAATTATAAAAGGAAATCAAGAGATATATATCTAAAAAAGTCACATGGACGGATCCTCTTCTTCTACATAGAGCATCAACAGACAAGAAAACGAAAATTTTATCTTATCCTTATTTTAAATCTCCGAGCAAAAATGTTCATATAATATCCCTATTTTATAAATCTTGCCGTGATCAAGAGAAACGAAAAGACATTCGAAAGACACATAGACTAACCAAAGATCAAATCGTAAGTAAACCCGTGAGTGAGTGAAGTCCACCCCAATTATCCATAGATAGATTAGCGTGGAATGACTCGGACTATATTTAGTCATTATCGAGGGACAAAGCCTTTTTGGACTTTGTTTTATTTGTTACATCTCCGTCCGTCCTACTGTTTTGTCGTTCCATTTTTCTTTTTTTTAGTACGAACCGTAACATCTTCTTGTTAGATATATTAAAATCAAATCATTCGTTTTTTGAATTGATATACTGTACACCACAAATTTTCTTGATTTCATGTTATATTTTTGCATTAACACGTATGTTAAATAATGTTCACTTTTAAATTTGTAATTTTTCTTGGTAAGTTTATATCAAAATCTATGTAGTAATTTGTAACCAACATCTTTTGTGCTTGAACAGAAAATAAAATAAAATGTATGGTATTAATTAGCATTTAAGAATCTATTTTCTTCACCATAAAAGTTTAGCTTTTTGATTTATGAACCACTCTTACAAACTGGTGAGAAAAGAAAACCAACTAAAACAAAACAAAGAAACTGAAGAGAGATAGATAGATAGATAGCCCTATACAAACGGACAAAGAGGCCATAGTCATAAAATTTCGACAGATTACATATTACTTTAATTTACTTCTGATTTCAAACTCATAAAACATCACACCGCCGGATTCTTGATCGAAGAGAGATAGATAAAAAGAGTTGATTCTTCCTCTATATTGATAGGTTTGGTCCAAGTTTTAACTGTTAAATTTCGCATCACTCGTGCTCGCTGAAGCCTACAAGCATTATCAAAACAATAGCAACCAAAAACAAAAACATTATATAAAGAAGATAATTTGTTTTCTGTTTTGGGATAACGAGAGAACTAACCCCAACGGATGTAACAAAGTTACAAACGGCACATTTCACAGATCTTGCTCCATATTGATACATCAGTAACATCCTGCAGTTTCCACAGTTCACGTGTGCCACTTGATTCGCTGAACACACACATGCAAGACATTTAGAGTTAAAAACTTAGAACATTTTTCATAAGAAACCGAAACCGAAACTAACCTAGACCCACATATAAACAAAAGTAGTTTTATTGTTTTATCATAAAAACCAAAAACCAAAACTAAATATTTAATTTTAAAAAAGTTTTGAATATAAACAAATAATAAATTAACCAAGACACACAATATAATATTAAATATTTTGTCCTAGTGTCGGTTATAATCTTAACTTAAACCCGTATAATACACATATTGTTGATAAAACGACGACATCTAATAAAAATAACTCGTAAAACTAGTTTTAAAAAGGTTTTTGTTTCTTGTATTCCCTAAACAACAAACCAACAAAAAAAATAAAAAACAATCAACAAAAAAATAAAATAAAAACTGATTAAACACCAAATATAAAGACCAATATGCATGTATTTATATAACCTTCGAGGGCAAGATTAACAGTGTGACAACAAGAACACTGAACACTTGTAGCTCCACGAATGTACATAAGAAGTGTATGACAACCTGCACACACCAACTGTGCCATCTCCGTTCCTACATTGCCCCAATCAGTTATTACAAAAAGAAAACTCGAATATCTCTTTTAACCAAACTTTTTTTTATGATCTGACCAATAATTACCCGGCGGAGGAACGGCAGTGACGGCGTTACAGACGGCACAACAGACAGAGGATGCTCCGGCGGGGTACATCAGAAGGTTTCTGCAACCTGAACACACTAACTGGCTCTGCCCACTTGTACTACCTACAAATCTCAAATTGTTTATGTCCTTTTTTGGCCAAAATAAATATAAATTAATGGAGTTATAAACACATGTGGAATNATTACAAAAAAAAAAAAAAACTCGAATATCTTTTTTAACCAAACTTGTTTTTATGATCTAACAAATAATTACCCGGCGGAGGAACGGCAGTGACGGCGTTACAGACGGCACAACAGACAGAGGATGCTCCGGCGGGGTACATCAGAAGGTTTCTGCAACCTGAACACACTAACTGGCTCTGCCCACTTGTACTACCTACAAATCTCAAATTGTTTATGTCCTTTTTTGGCCAAAATAAATAAATAAAAAAAAATTAATGGAGTTATGAACACATGTAGAATAAATAAATGGATTCCTGGGAAAATAATTGATCAATAGGGGGAACAAAAAAAACTGGAAATTTGAACAAAAAAAAAAGAACAATCTTTATTAAAAAAATTGTTAAAGAAACTGAAAACAGAGGATCTTTTTCATATAATAAAAATATTTTACCATGTGCCGGCGGAGGAGTGTACGACGGCGCCATCGCCGGCGCTGGAGGTGTTGGATATGGTGCAAGGGGGACTGGCATTATTAACTCCAAGAATGATGATTGCAAAAAATATTTTTGATAAATCTCTTCACTCTCTATACATTATATAATAATGGATTCTCTCTTTGTTGATGTTTTTAGTGACTCAGGAGAAGAAGACATATATCATCTTAATATGTTCTTCACTTCTTCTCCCAATTCCTCACTTTCATCATCTAAATACAAAGCACAATCAAGTAAGAAAATTATATCTAACAATTAAGAGAAAGATATCTTTAGTTATTTTCAAAAAGGAAAATAAATCTTAGCTATTATGAAAAAAATGAAGATAAGTCTTCACTATTTATAAAAGGAAAGGAAAAAAACAATTCAATGCTTGAAACTTAAGAAACATGTGAAGGACTACTTTTTTGGGGTTGGTCACACCATCGCCATGAAGCTCTTTGACTAGAGAGAGTGTGGAATCCTCGTTTATTATGTTTTTGCAGTTACATAACGTTTGGTTGTGTATGTTTTTGTATGTATATGTGTAATGATGTATTGGCGAGTTACGGGAAAAAGGAATGTGAATTGCGGAAACTCTGAAGTTTGTGTATTATTATTATGTGAGAAGAGGAGTGGGGCAAACACACACCCTCCTCTCTTGCAACTTGCCTTTATCAATTTAGATAGAGAGTATATAAATGAAAAAATAAAACTTTCTATTAAAAAAACAAAAAAGAAAAGAAAAAAAAAAAGAAAATAAAATTGAGAATCTGAACTTCTCGTAAAGAGGGCAACTTTTTTTTTTGAGAAAATGAGATTTTTTCTTGTATAATTCTAACTTTTCCTTATAAATAACCAATTTGGAACTCAGAAATATTTCAAAAATAAATAATCTGTTGGAGTTTAGTCTAATAGAAAGTTAAATTTCCATCTTTCCGCAAAAATTGGGATATAAACATGTCCGCTGATAACATATTATAATATATATATATATATATATATATATAATTGTTAATGATTAATTTAATATATCAAAATTTTGATTGATCGTGGACAAAAATTTAAGTACAGAAGTTAACATTTCACTTTTCCGCAAAAGTTGAGAAAAGATACGTCTATTGACAATATATATAACGTAAATTCTGATCGATGGTTGGCAAAAAGCTGAGCATGAAAGTTAAACTTCCATCTTTCCGCAAAAATTGGGATACAGACATGTTCGTTAGTAACATATTATAAATATGTTCGTTAATGATTAAATTAATATATCAAAATTCCGATCAATCGTTGACAAAAATTTAAGTGCAGAAGTTAACCTTTCACTTTTCCGCAAAAGTTGAGAAAATACACATGTCTATTGACAACATATATAATGTAAATTCCGATCGATGGTTGGCAAAAAGCTAAGCACGAAAGTTAACCTTCCATCTTTCCGCAAAAATTGGGACATAAACATATATGTTTGTAATATATTATAATGTATAAATATTTGTTCATTAACGATTAATTTAATACAGTAAAACCTCTACAAATTAATACTTTGATAAATTAATAATCACTATAAATTAATAAATTATTCTCGTCCCGAGTTGGGACAGTGTAAAAATGACATAATTTGATAAAATAATAAAATAGTTATTTTTTAGAAAATTTTATGTAAACATATGGTCCTATCAGTATCATAAATTAATAATTATATAAACTAAAATATATATATATATATGTATATATCTAAAGAAATGTAGTTAAATATAATTCTAATAGTGTTGTTTGTTTACTTTTGAATATTTATTCTTGATGAAACTCATCTCCAACATATGTAAAGAACTATAAACAAAATTATGTAAAACATAAAAGCATAAAAAACTATAAATAAAGAAAATACTAAAGAAATATGAATTAAAACAAAAAAATTATAGTTTAAAATAAATAAAAAATCGAAACTATGAGTAGATAACTCTCTTTATAATTTAATATTTTATTAATTTATCGAAAAAATAAAACTTTTATAAATTAATAAAATTTTAATATCCTAACATTATTAATTTATAGAGGTTTTACTGTATACATAAACTCCGTTGAGAAAAAATTAAGTGTGCAAGTTGTATAATCTTTCACTTCTCCGCAAAAATTGGAAAAATATTCATGTCCGTTGGAAACATATATAACGTAAACTTCAATCGAATTCAATATTTTTCACTATCAAATTCAATATATTTTCACTGTCAAATTCAATACATTTTTAACTTTTTGCATAAAAAAAAAATAGGTATGGTAAGGTTAAACCTCAGATAAAAAATATATATATGCAATCAATCCAAATTACTACGGGCCAGGCTAGGCAACAAATAAAATAAAACTTACCATGGGCCATGCACACAGGAAATTCAGTTACCCAATCAGTGGAAACTTAGTTTTCTCTCACTTTTGTTTTACCAAACCTACAATTTATTGTTTGGCAGTTCATTCAATTCAATCTTTTATCATTATTCTATAGGCTAAATCATAAAAGTGAACTTTTATATGAAAATGCAGTGGGTAAGGGTAACAATAAGTGTGATTATTTGGTTGGATATCATATCAAGTTTTGGTTTGCCAATGTTTGTTTACTTATTCGATGGGGCCAATTTCTCTTATATATGTTTATGCTTCTTTTTTTTCTAAAAACCCATTTTTTATATTCTTCTTTTATTATCTTGTTATGTCAAGTACACTTCACATGTGACATGGTGTAAGTCACGATCTCCATCGTAAAACCTTCCTTTGTTTTGTTATGGAATGTATATAATATTGTAATAATGATGATTTCTATGCTTATTGGTTTAAGTAACGAAGGTGCAATAGAAAATAGAATCTAAAATCAAAAGAAAGGCAGAGTTCATAACCTTTTTTTTAGGGGGTAGATCATGTAAGTATCATTAAGGAATAACATGTCGAGATTTTACAAAAGTTATAGACCTATACTGTACTTTACTATCTTGCCATAAAATAAATTAAAAACAAGGAAGCATAATCATTATGACCAGTTGGATCAAGTTTGTGAATCTTCGTCGGGTCCTTCTAAGCTGTTTTTAGTTCGTAACCTAAAAATAAGAATTGTCCACAATCGGTTTGGTGATCAAGTTGATAGGTTAGCTAGATTCGTAGGAGAAACTTCTCTACCAGTGGCATCGGTCATAGAATCTTTGCAAAATATGTATATGGGTTTACATTCTTTTGTAAACCCAAGCTATATATATATATATATATATATAAATTACAGATCTTTTGGATCAACCATTAACATCCAAAAGTTTCCCTGATTTAGAAAAGAAAGAAAATATGAGAGTTTGAAGAATGTTGTGAATAAGAAAAGGAAACACTATTCCGTTCAATACCATTATATATATGAAAACAAATGCTCTTATTCAAAAAGGAGGCAATATAGATGGCTGTGTAGATATGTGACAAAATGGTCGATTTTATGGATGGGAACAAGAGATTTTGAGGTCACAGTGGAAAATCCAAACATCTTGTCCAAAGAAATTGTAAAAGACACTTCAACATAAGATGCCATTTCCAGAAGCAAGCATACATAGTATAATATTTATCAATATCTCATTCCATCATGACCACCAAGCCAATGCATGTATGTATGCATCTATGTATATGTGCATGGTATTTGGAGGAATGGGAGGAGAGAAAGAATAAAAGGACAAAGGAAAGAGTTAGATTAGAACATTGTGGACATTGACGTCTCTAAGAGACGCTTGGATAGCCATCAAAGTGCGGCTATGGAGTTGTCCACGTCTTACTCCAAACTGTGATGGCTCAGCTTAAGAAGATGCATACAAAAGCCTTTTTTGTTTTCATTCGTTTTGTTATGAGAATGTGGTAAATTCTATAAAATGTAACATAATCATATAGAATAATCACAAAAGGAAGAAATTAAACCCACTATATATTTGTTCATATAATGGTACATTACCCCAATTCCGAACTCCTAACTACAAAATAAAACATATGCTAATTTAACGAAAACGAAAAAAATCTATAAAAATATGCACATAGTAAATCATCCAAACGAACAACATCATCAAATTGCAAAAAAAAAACAAAATGATTTACTAAAAAAATTCGTAGAAAATATATTTTACTTTTAACCTACGATATTTTGACGAAAACTTGAATTAGTAAAAATTAGTAGAAAGTTATTATAATCAAGAAATCCCAACACCATGAAGCTGTCATATATACGATCCCATTTGGCCATTTCTTGTCAAACCAAAATATTAAAACATCTATTACATTCCATAAATTAGGGTTTTTAGATTATAGATAAGCATCAAAGGGACACAAAACATGTAATAATAATAGAAGACTAAAAACTGAACCTAATTAATCTCAGTGAATCTTGAATCCAAACCAAACGGAGACTTGCTTTTTAACCAGTTGGTTTGAAACCGATTTTTTTTTTTGTAACGGTACTAAACAAAATAATGACCATAATATATACATTTTAAATTATTTACTAAGTCATTATATAACCACTTGTATCTATATTACCATTTTTGATTTACATTTTGTATTCTACTTTTTAAGTTATACATATTTACAAAGTTAATCCCTACAAAATTACACAAAATAATAACTAAAATATAGCAATTTAAAATCGAGTACTCAATTAAAGACAATACTTCGGTTCACCCCTAGAGGTGAACCTCTTTATTCATCCCTTTTTAAAATAAGGAAACAAAATTTGTATAACATCATTGTCAAATAAAATTAAAAGGCTTGTAGAACAAGGGGCAAGGTGGGTAGTAGGTTCTAGATGTAATATTTCGGTATGGCGAGATCCCTGGATACCAGATCTCCAGCCAAGACCAGCTAATGGTAGGAGGAGAATTCTACATCCTAATCTGATGGTCAACCATTTAATTAACCCACGTACGATGGATTGGCATATGCATATTCTTGAGGATTTTCTAGCGGATATTCCGCTTATCCGGAGTATGTCGGTTAGTAAATTTTTTAAACCGGATTGTTTGATTTGGCATTATACTAAATCCGGGATGTACTCGGTCAGATCGGGTTTTCGACTAGGCCGGGAATTACTTAAGGAAGTTGAATACGGGCGATCGTGCACCGCCTTGCGGTCACAAGCCTGGAAACTTGAATGCCCTCCAAAGGTTTAACATTTTTTTTGGCAGGTGGCGTCTGGTACTCTTCCTGTGATGGATCAGATCGCTCATCGGGGTGTTCGATGTGATGTTACGTGTTGACGGTGCGGCTCTGCGGCGGAGTCTATTAATCACGCTCTTTTTGAGTGTGTTCGCTCGCGTAAGGTTTGGGAGTTGTCTCCAGTTCTTCTACTCCCGGATGGCTTTCCCTATTGATCAGTGTATTCGAATTTAGACTTTATCTATTGGCGGGTGTCATCCCATTCTGGGTGTTCCGATATTTGTTATACGCTTCCATGGATTTTGTGGTCGATTTGGAAGGACATGAATAAGAAGGTTTTTCAGGGAATAGAGGCAGAGCCAAGTGATATTATGAAGGAGGCGGCTAACGATAAACTTTTATGGGAAGAGGCTAAGTCCTTCTCTGCGAATTTCTTGGATTCTCAACCACCTCTGGAGGTACGGGATATTTCTCCCCAATGTCAGGTTGATGGTTCCTGGAAAGGTTCATATCCATTGGTGGGCTAGGGATGGTGGTATGGTAATAGCGAAGATAGAACGCTACTTTTGGGAGCACAAAGCCTTAGACGCAGCCTTTCACCTCTTCATTCGGAGTTAAAAGCCTTAATTTGGGCTATGGAGTCTCTTCTGGCGGTGGGTGTGGACTGTCAGAATTTTGAGTCGGATTGCTCAGAGCTAGTGGGGATGGTGCAGGCCCCAGACGATTGGCCCTACTTCTTGAATTTGCTGGAAGATTTTTATTCCCTCAAACTATCCTTTCCCTCCTTCATTCTGACCCAGATTCCGAGGACGTCAAACGAGAGGGCATATTCTCTTGCTCGTTCTTCAAGATCTTTAGTTTCTGCACTTTATTTTGTAAACTCTTTTCCTCCAGTTTGGGCAACCAATCTTGGAGTAATCTTTTAATTTAATGTTTGGTTGAAAAAAAAAAAAAAAAACCTAAACCGTGAAGTGACCTTAGTGCAATGGCCAAAGGTAAGTCTTTAATGCACAAGACACCATCACACCAGGGATTGAGTCCCGCTCCCTACGAATTTAGGGATTAGGCTAATGGGCCGGCCTGTTATGACCCAATGATTGACAAAAAAAAAACCTAAACCGCTTTTTTATAAACTAAACCGATATATAATTTCGTTCTAATTGTAAAATCAACCCTAACCACCTTATTTGTAAACTTAAAGCGATATATAATTTCGTTGTAGTTATAAAATCTAAACCCTAAACCACCTCATTAGTAAATCCAAACCGACATATAATTTCTAACTAACTGAAAAATCCAAACCCTAACCACCTTATTTGTAAACTCAAACCGACATATAATTTTGTTATAATTGTAAAATTAAACTCTAACTACCTCATTCGTAAACCCAAACCGACATATAATTTTGTTTTAATTGTAAAATCTAAACCCTAATTCTCATTTATAAACTCAAACCGATATATAATCTTGTTTAATTGTAAAATCTAAACCAAACCAATATTTAACTTTCCTTAAATAAAAATATATAGAATTTGTTTCCTTAAAATTTTTTTCTTTTTAATTTAATTTTAATTTATTTTTTTAAACGAAATATTAGATAACCTAAGTATTTTTCGTCAATTAATATGTCTATAAAATCGTTACACCAATTTGACTCCTAAAATATCTCTTTAAAAATAATTAATATTTTCCTAAATTACTTTTTGTTTATGCTTATACAATCTTTACATTTAACATCATATTCTTGAATCGGTATCTATATATACAATTTTGAAGTACATTTTGGGTTCTACCCTTTTATTTATACTTATTTAAAAACTTATTTACAAAGTTATTTTTCTAAAAAGTTCCAAAAATATTATTACTTCAGATTTTGTTACCTAAATATTACCATTCTAACTAAAATAATATAGCATAATCAATATAGAAACATAAACTATGATATATTTAACCACACCTTCTATTGTGTATTAAAAATATTATATCTCTAAATCTTTTGCAAACGAAAAAATCAAAATTTGATTCCTATTTTGTTTTTTAAAACCTCTGGCTTTGATTCTTAACGTAGGAATAACTTCGATTCATATTTATTTAAATATTATAATTAATATATATAAACTTAAAATATACGAATATGTAAAATTAAAAGAAAAATACTATATAGTAGATGGGTCATAAAGAGGACATGTTGGAAATAATAAAATATCATTAAATTTGTGCTAATACGGGTTTAATTCTCATTTTATTATTTGTCAACACTATTAATTCTTTGTCCAAAAAAATATTAGAATATTTGACATATAAAAAATTAAGTTGATTTAACTAAGATTGTGTAAAATAATTAAATCATTAGGAAAAATGTGACTTAATCATAGCGTATAAGTGACTTACTATGTATTTAGATCACTTTTTTTTGTTATAGTAATTAGAAATCAAAATAGAATCTCAAACACTAAACAAAACAAACTAAATATAACAAAGAAATGGTCATGAAGTATATTGCGAGTTAAAAAATTAATTTAAATATTTAGCCGCACAAACGGTCGAAAATTTTAGTTATTCCTCTATTTGCAAAACATTCAATATTTAACAAACAAATACAGCATAAAATATAAATAATAATAAAAATTATATGCACGCGGTATGCGGTGTACCGCATGTTAAAGTCTAGTTATCCTTATAATATCTCCACTTCATTGTTATTTTCCTTTATCAATTAAAATCTTACAAACATTGCTTATACTTTATAAATAGTTTAAAATACTATATAATTTGGTTATATGACGGGACGGATTATAAGACTTGATGGGTTTGAATTAACATTAGTACAAATTTAAAATATTATTAATTTTATGTTAAAATACGAGATAAATCCACATTTAATTATTTGGTGAACACTACAAATATTAGAATATTAGATATATCAAATCAAGGTAATTTAACGAAATTCTTTAAAACAATTAAATCATTAACAAAAAAAATTCTTAATCAGATAATATCTTATAAATTACTTGTTATATATTTTATTATTTATACCAATAATGAACAATCCAAATACTACTTAACTAAATATAACACACTAATAGAAGTTAAATTCTATTATACTAAAAAAATTTTCCTGCAGGTTGAAAATCTAGTATCCATTGTACATAAGTTTTTTCTAACAAAAAGACGAACCAAATCAAAACCAAAATAAAACTAAACCAAACAAAAATTGCAAAAACATTTACTTGTTTTCACTTTCTTAAGAACCGATAATACTGAACCCGTGAACCGAAACCAAACAAATTGACCGGATCTCTCTCCACCCATGCGACTATCTATCAAAAAGACCAAAATACAGTCCGTATCATGTAAATGGGCCCAAAGCCCATAAATATATTCTCTGGCGCCGCCAGAAATGGAAGAAACCGAAACCAAAATAAAGTCTGTCTCTCTCTCTCTCTCTCTCTCTCTCTCTCACAGTCGCTCGCATAACCTTTTCGCCGAAACTCATATTCTCAGCCGAGAACAAAAAATTCAGCCATCACCGATCAGTGAGTAATTCGTCCCATCTCTTTGCTCGAATCATTTTTCTTCGATGCCCATTTCTTCTTATCATTTTTTTTATAATTTTTGTTTGGGGTAAAGTTTCAATTTTTATTTTCATCCCTTTCTGTTTTGGTATAGATATATATATTCAGAAATGGGTTGTACTGTGAGGGAGAAGCATGTGAAACCGAGCCGTAGGATCCGACCCGTTGCCTTTAGATCCGACCCGCCTCTATGTTTGATCGAGAGGATTGCTCTGTCGAAATCAATCGTCGAGTCAAGTCTCAAAAACCTTGTTTATCATCCAGGTCTTACTGATTCTGGCTCTGTTGTTAATTCGTCGAGCCCTAGCGAGTGGGGTTATTGTACTGAGGAGCATTTGGAAGAGATATTGCTTAAACATTTGGAGTTTTTCTATAACCAAGCTGTTTCCAAGCTTCTTGACTTGGGTTACCAGGAAGGTGTCGCGGTTAAAGCGGTTTTGAGTAATGGTCACTGCTATGGTGAGTTGGATGTTTTGACGAACATAATGAATAATTCATTGTCTTATCTGAATACCACTAGTTGTGATGGTGGTGAAGTTGAGACTGATTTTACTGATTTGAGAGATTTGGAGGAGTATTCGCTTGCTGGTATGATTTACTTGCTGCAACAAGTTAAGCCTAATTTGAGTAAAGGTGATGCAATGTGGTGTTTGTTAATGAGTGAGCTCCATGTTGGTAGGGCGACTACTATGGATATCCCAACTCCAAGTCCAGGGAATAGGGCTAGTTGTTGTTGTACTAGTACTAAGGATGATGATAGCAATAAAGAAGATGTTGGTAGTACTAGTTTAGATATCGCTGGTTTCATGGCGCCAGCATTGTGTCGTTTCCATGGAGGTTGGGATTTTGGGAACGGGGGAGGGCCTGAGTTTTCTGGTAACGGGTTTTCTACAAGCGGTACTGCTGAGTTAAAACTGCAGAGAGAGATTGATTGTCCGAAAAGGTTTAATCTTTCCCCTTCCATGAAGTCCTTGATGAAGCGGAATGTTGCAGCTTTTGCTGCTGGGTTTCGTGCTAGTATGAAGCAGAAGCAGATCCAGTCTGAAACTTGTGGCGATAGCATATCTCCTGCACGTGTGGAAACTTGTGAGCAGCAGCAGCCACGCAAGTCAGGGAGTGAAGAAAGTGTTGGTTCGGTGTTGGAGAAATTTCGTGATCTGAACCTTGATGATGATAGTCTGGAATCGGTGGGTGAGGATGGTAAGGATTGTGTGATAGTAAATCTGCTTCATCAAGTCAAGGATCTCGAGAAGAAGTTAAAGGAGAGGAAGGAATGGGCTCACAAGAAGGCAATGCAAGCTGCCCAAAAGGTTAGCGAAGAATTGGCCGACTTTAAGTCACTGAATAGTGAAAGAGAAGCAATCCAACTCCTGAAAAAGGGGAAAAAAGCTGTTGAAGAATCAACCATGAAAAGATTANATGAATAATTCATTGTCTTATCTGAATACCACTAGTTGTGATGGTGGTGAAGTTGAGACTGATTTTACTGATTTGAGAGATTTGGAGGAGTATTCGCTTGCTGGTATGATTTACTTGCTGCAACAAGTTAAGCCTAATTTGAGTAAAGGTGATGCAATGTGGTGTTTGTTAATGAGTGAGCTCCATGTTGGTAGGGCGACTACTATGGATATCCCAACTCCAAGTCCAGGGAATAGGGCTAGTTGTTGTTGTACTAGTACTAAGGATGATGATAGCAATAAAGAAGATGTTGGTAGTACTAGTTTAGATATCGCTGGTTTCATGGCGCCAGCATTGTGTCGTTTCCATGGAGGTTGGGATTTTGGGAACGGGGGAGGGCCTGAGTTTTCTGGTAACGGGTTTTCTACAAGCGGTACTGCTGAGTTAAAACTGCAGAGAGAGATTGATTGTCCGAAAAGGTTTAATCTTTCCCCTTCCATGAAGTCCTTGATGAAGCGGAATGTTGCAGCTTTTGCTGCTGGGTTTCGTGCTAGTATGAAGCAGAAGCAGATCCAGTCTGAAACTTGTGGCGATAGCATATCTCCTGCACGTGTGGAAACTTGTGAGCAGCAGCAGCCACGCAAGTCAGGGAGTGAAGAAAGTGTTGGTTCGGTGTTGGAGAAATTTCGTGATCTGAACCTTGATGATGATAGTCTGGAATCGGTGGGTGAGGATGGTAAGGATTGTGTGATAGTAAATCTGCTTCATCAAGTCAAGGATCTCGAGAAGAAGTTAAAGGAGAGGAAGGAATGGGCTCACAAGAAGGCAATGCAAGCTGCCCAAAAGGTTAGCGAAGAATTGGCCGACTTTAAGTCACTGAATAGTGAAAGAGAAGCAATCCAACTCCTGAAAAAGGGGAAAAAAGCTGTTGAAGAATCAACCATGAAAAGATTATCCGACAAGCAAAGTGGACTCAAAAAAGTTACTGGTGAAAGGGACACGGCAAATCTGATAGTAAGAAAGCTTGAGAATCAAAATGCAGAAATCCGAGCAGAGAGGGAGGGTTCCAAATTAAGTGCTTCAGAATCGCTTAAAGCGTTCATGGAAGAAACAAAGAAGGAGAAAAAATGCTTGAAGAAGCTTGTGGCATGGGAGAAGCAGAAACTCAAGTTGCAGGATGAGATTACCGCTGAGAAAGACAAAATCAATGCTCTTTATAGGAATTTAGCTCAGACTACACAGGATGAAAAGGAAATTGAGGTACGCTGCTTCATGTATTATCTTTATCTGTACCCTGAAAGTTCTCTAGAGTCTACATTCTTACAAATTTTGATTCTAGAATTGTGTGAAGTACACTTTACTTAGGAAGCCAAAAATGTTTAGACATGTCTCATTTTAGGCATTCATCTAGTCGCCAAGCTGGTCCTGTCTTAGATTGTAGTACGCCATACAAATTCAAGATCTTTCAAGAGGTATAGTCTGCATTTTCACTAGGGTGTATGGAACCTGGATTTGATATGGGTATAATCTTACAAAATCAGTTTTGAGTTGTAGAACTCAAGCCAGATGATTTGTTATAAGTTATAACTACTGCTAAGTTTCACGGGATAGCTTTTTTCTCTAAATGGTGGTCCATATATTCTTTCTGTTCCTGGGTGGGTTTTACCTAATTGCGGGGGCATCACCTATGTTGCTGCACATTTTGTACGAAACTTGCTTGCTTACTTGGACTGTAGCTGATACATGAAAGGTTAATATGTCGACTTGTTGATATATTTTCGTTCATATGTTATTCACAGGCGAAATGGAGGCAAGAGCAGAAAGCAAAGGAGACAGCTGTGGCTCAAATGGAGGAAGAACAACGCTCGAAAGAAGCAGCCGAGGGTCACAACAAGAGAAAGCTCGAGACTCTACGGTTAAAAATCGAACTAGACTTCCAAAGACACAAAGATGATCACCAAAGACTAGAGCAAGAACTCTCTAGACTCAGAGCCTCTTCAGATACCGACTCAAGCCACTTATCCAACAACGTTTGGAAACCCGAGAAATCCCAAGGAGAAAACATTGCTAAGCTGCTTGAAGAACTCGATAAACTTGAAGGGACTAATGAGAATGAAGCAAACTATGATCGAGAATGCATCATCTGTATGAAAGATGAAGTCTCTGTGGTGTTCCTTCCTTGTGCGCATCAAGTTGTGTGTGGTAGTTGCAGTGATAGCTTCTTTGCGAACAACAACAATGGCGGAAGGAAAGTCACTTGTCCTTGTTGTCGAAGTTTGATTCAACAGCGAATCCGTATCTTTGGAGCAACCTCATAAAAGCCGAAATAGCTTCTGGTTCCAAAGAGATCTTCACAACTTCAGTTTTTACTTTTGTAAGTAAAAAAAAAAAATGCTTTGAGAGATATTTATACTCAGCAAAATTTGTTTTGTTTCCGACAAAAGATCCTGCACGATGTAAAATAACCTTACAATCGTGATCAGAACTTTTAGAGCTAATTAATCTTATTGAGGATGCTCTTCAAATCGATTTTTGGAGAAAAACAAGTATCTACGGTTTGGTTTCTAAATCGGTATATTATAATACGGCTTTGGTTTTTGTTCGGTTAAAGTGGATTTGGGCATTTGTAAGCAAAAACACTGACAACCACAAGTTCTTAAAAACCACAATACCCTTATTTAAATGCTTTGCCTAGTTTTTTTTTCTTGTGGGTTTTGTTGTGTGGCCGTTATTTGCAAGAAAAATGGCTTCGTATGCCATCTCAAACACAATTCATACCGTAACCTTCAAGACCTCGAAGAGAATAAGTCCTTACAACGGTCTATTCGGTTGGAACTCCGACAAGAAAACAGACAATATCCGGCTGCCGCAACAACCAGCCTACCACGACGACGTCCAGATTCCTTTCTCTCTTTCGTTGGTAAACAAAACCTTCTTAAAGGGTAAACTCTCAAAACACAAAAATTCATATGCCTTAAGTCTTTTTTGAGATCTGAGTTTGAGTTCTATGCGTGCAAACAATTCATTTAGTGTATGTATATATCTCCTTGATTTTGACTACTAAGACTCATAGTATCCATCTGAAGAAGTATGTCTTATCTATAACTCTTCAAGCTATATAACAATTTTTTTTTTTTTTTTACTAGGAAGAGAACTAAAATGTTGCTACAAGGCAAGTATTGATGGGTTTAGTGCAACGAAGTTCCATGAACGTTGTGACTTCAAAGGTCCATGTGTTATCATAGCTTACGCTAAAGACAAGTCTTTCAAGTTTGGTGGATTTAGCCCAGAAGGTTATAAAAGTACTGACGATTATTACGATACATTTGATGCTTTCCTCTTCTATTGGCTCGACGATTGTGATGACCCAATCGTCCTTCCAAAGATTGGAGGAAGTGGAGCAGCTCTATTTGATTATGCACGCGGAAGGCCTCAATTTGGAGCTGATGGGCTTCTTATAGGACCGCCTTTAGCTCCCGTGATGGGCGGATTTGCGGGTCCGGATACGAACGCAGGGGTTGGCGATTTGAGGATGGCTAAATCAAGATTGGGTTTGTCATATGCTAAGAGGAAAGATGGGAAAGAATCTATCTTTGGAGATGAGAATAAGGTTAGTCTTGATGATGTATTGGTCTTTTGTAACCCCTATATTGCTTCTTTGTATTAAATTACAAAACCAATCGCAACAACATCCAATAAAAGTATCCAATAATTCATTTTCATTTATGTAATTGTACAACATTGGTTATACATACTTATTAGACCTAAAAGTCTACGAAAAGTGTGTTTATAACTACTAGTTGAAGGTGAAGAGAATCTTGTAAATTTTATAATATGCAACTATATATTTTATCTGTGTATACACACAAAAACAAATCTATATATTCTATAAACAGGATTATAGTTAAATCTTGATCCATGGGAGTGTTTGGTTTTGAGATTCAGTCTAGTGAACTATATAATGTTTTTTCTTTACCGAAGAATGTGATAGTTCATGACTTCATTGTTCATATGAGCTTCTGAATGATAATCGAACATGAACGGATTTTCCAATTCCCAATCGAAATTTAAATCAGCTGCGAAGAACTCTGGTGGATAATCGAATTCAGGCGATGCAAATATTTGGAAACCGGAATCTTCTTCTATTTGAGATTGTGAATTTCCTTGCAAGAAAGTAATACTGAATTGTTTGAGACACAATGACATTGATTACTGAATGGGACTTTCTCAGAGTTTGGATTTAATTAGTTAAACCAGAAAAGATAATTCACGGATATGCATGCAATCAGTAGAAGACCAGCGTGTGTAACTTGCATAACAAGAACCCTTTTCTAGGTCACTTGCTTGACAAGAACTCTCAATATAGTTGCTCAATGGCTCATCTGAAACCTCCGGTGAGTTGTTTCAGATTTAGTTGCTCTGGTATTTTCTGTCGCGATGCCAGAAGAAAAACCATTCCATATCTCGATTCGGCAAGAAGGATTTCTCTGTAACAAAACAAAACATTGATCTTTTATATAGTATTATGGGAGACTGGAAAAAAATGTATTTTTGTTTTCTCCGGTCAAAGATTTTCAAGAAGCAACATACGTGAAAGTTCCCATGGATCAAACTTGTATAAATCCATTTGGAATCATTTCGAGCTCGATCTCAAGCCCTTCGTTTCTTCTGTGCAGGTAATAACCCACAAGCTCTTCATCTGCTGGATGAAATCTGAAACCAGGTGGTAAAGATGATCCCACCATCGTATTATTGATAGATTCCACAGAACGAAACCCTAAGTCCTATTGTTGTGTTTCTTAGAGGAACAGTAATAAAAACAGAGTATACGGTGTCAGAATCCAAGGAAAACAGAGCGACAAAATTAAAGATAAAAGATGTAAGTTAATGATGCTGAACTGTAGTAGAGGAAGAAGGGAAAAAATGTAAGTTTGGACCATTTGGTAGAGATTATATTATAGGATATGTATAGCAGAAGAAATAAAAGAAAGGTTTAAAGGTTGGTTAAAAGTATTAACACAAACTTACATAACGTAGTGTTACAGATTTTAAAATAGTAATACTGACATCTATTTTTTCACATTTAAAAATATTACAGACCGAAAGGTTTTTTTTTGAAGGTTACTTGTCTGAAAGTGTATTGTAAAGTCAAGAACTTTCTTTGTTAGTTTAACAAGGTTAGAATTCGTTAATTCTTGTCTATATTAACATACTTAGTTTTCATTACGTAGATGTGTTTCTTACCAAAGAATGCATGAGACAAACACTTAGAAACTGTTTTTTTTCCCTTTCTATATTGGGCTTGATACTTGCGGCTGCGGCAGACGCATGTATAATTATTCGTTTTCTTACCGTAGGTACATGCATCATGACGCTGCAGCAAACACTACAACCTGCGTCTTAACATTTTTAAACGTTGTTTCAGTGATTAAAAACAAACATGCATCCATAGCCACCTGCGTCAACCAAATGAGCAATTGTTTGGTGAATAAAAATGTGACTTGGAATCTTTCTATTTAGTAAGTAACTTTTCATTGTTAAGCAATTTTTTTGTCTATGTCATCAAATAAATCTCCATTAACTAAAACCTTAAAAAGTGTTAAATTATTTCTTCTATCCGAGTTTTTAACCTTTTCGACATGACAAAACACCAAGTAGTTTGCTTTTAGCCTTTATTAGTGATTTCACATTAATTCTTCTTATATGTAAAATTAGTTTCTTCACCTAATGGACATCTAAAATGACACAAAAAGATGAAAAACTGAACCCAATATTTTGATGCAAGCATAAGATTTTATTTTAAAAACCAGAATTATTCTATATATAAAAAGAGAAATGGAGGGTTTTCAAGAAAATACATCAACATTTATAAAGTTACTAGATAAGATAAGACCCGCGTTATTACGCGGGTAAAATTTTTTTAAAATTATTAGAAATAATTAAGTAGTAATATACATGTTTTTAGATTTTATCTTGTAAAATTTTAATATTGAATATGAACCTCTCATATTTCATTTTAACACTCTCTCAGTTCCATTATATACGAATTTTAAGACTTTTTTTGCTCTATTTTATAATTTTTTCTCAAATTTCTATATATAATATTTATTAATATAACAATTTATTACTATTTGAACTATGCAGTATATTTTTCTATTGGTTGAAATTTTATAAATGACATAATATTTATTGTTTATTAATCTTTGTGCTTTTACCTAAAAACTTTTATAGGACAGGGAGTACCATTTAAATATCTATACCATCATAATAAACCATATTTTAAGTTTAATTATACATTTCATATTAATGCATAGAATTAAATATTTTATATCAAACACAATTAATATATCATATCAAACTATATCTTAGTAAGAATTGAGAATAAAAATAAAAATTAACAAAATATAATTCGCAAAAAAAAAAAACTGAAACATTCTCATCAAATAGCTGAAGATTCATTTCTATAAATTATAATTTATTTCGAGTTATCTTATGTTTTGACATATGCATTACAAAAATACATGTGTTGAAATTATATAATAAAACATTTAAAAATTTACTAATATTCTTAAATGATTTTTTTAAAATGATACATATTAATATTTAAAAAAAATTATAGTAAAATAAATTTCATCGTTAGACATTCAGTTTAGTAATCACATTTAACTATTTATATCATCGTAAAACCATAATTCACTTCTTCATGTATTAGAGTTAAAATTTTAATAACAAAAAATAATATGAGCATCATATGAGATAATATGCATATTGGTTAGTATTTCAAATTTAACCATAAAAAATCAGTTAACATCCACAAAACTTTTGAAAATCCAAAAATATCCTAAATTTTATTCATCTATATGTCATAATTTCATAAGTAATACTTTTGTCAATTTTCATCTATTAACCAAAAATTCATTCCTACAAACTCATTTTTTTTCTTTTTTTTTCTTCAAGTTTCTCATATTACTACATGCATTCAATTTTTAAAATAAAACATGTAAAACGATACCAATACACATCATGTATTGAATTTTTTTTATTATAGTTCATTATTCTTTCAAGATTTTGTGTACTTATTTACAATAAAATTTTATATTACAACGAAAAATACAATTTATATCCGACTAAAATTATTAAATAACTTATTTTACTATTTTTAACTTTGTTATTCGTTATTTATTGATTAATATACATGATTGATGAATTAAGTTTTTGCTTACACATGTCAAATTTTATTGAGAACACACATATAATATAATTAGCATACAATCGAAAATATATTGATTTTGTTAATTTTCCTTTTTGATTTAGAAAATAATTATTTTTAAATAGAAAAATGTAAAATTTTGTAAATATAATTAGCTGTTAATTAATTTTTTTTGACACATGTCAACATCTAATCAATATATTTGACATGTGTCAAGATTTTGTTAGTGAGTAATTTTAACATCAAGTTTTATATAAAAAGATTTTTAAAATATTAATTTGGCAATAACAAAAGTTTTGTCACTAAAGTATTATTAAAACTGCAGTGCGATATAGATTTACAAAAGTCGGGAAAACAACCGAACATAGTTAACTTGCAAATTCCGGTTAATTAACTCCATAAATCTCATCCTCAGGAAACAGACCCCGATGTTGTAAACAACAGCACCAGTTCAACACCAAGAGAAGAAGTTGAGAGTTAGACATCGGTCTAAACCGCTAAAACCTAACCTAACCATTACTTTTACTTTTGTTCAGGTTTGATCTTTTGTAGACTTCTGAAATAAAGAACATGTGCTTCATATTCTTGGCAATACCAAACCTTCAAAAAAACCTTGTTTTAATTAAGGAAATATATAATACAATTGGGCCGATCATCCCTAAATATAAACAAGATTACAAAAACAAAAGAGGAAAATAACCCAAA